>NC_073338.2:20315000-20422500 GCF_027580225.2 Misgurnus anguillicaudatus
ACTGCTGCAGTGTTTACAAGTGTGAAGAAAGAGGCCCGTTCCAACATTGTTGTATGTGGAATAATCCTATTTAATGTCTTTGTGTCAGTTTAATGTTTAAAATGGTCTGCAAGTGTGCGTTTCACATGTTAAGTTTGACCTTCCAACGTGATTACGTAATACGCAAGTAGGGCTGTGCTGATTAATCGTGCAAATGCACGTTTTCTCAATGAATGAATTTGAATGAATTACGGTGAAACGCACCACATCCAAAAGCCAGAGGGCGCTCTCGTGTAGAAACGCCATTTGTGCCACAGAAGAAGTAGCATACCAAACACTATTCCAGGAAATGTCTAAAGGGATATTTATATCGCTGTTCTTCAGATTGTTTCAGGTATTTTCATGGTAATAAAAATATTTTGAATGATTGTGTTTGACGAGTGTTGCTTTTGTAAATGCACGTTATAAACGACTCAAACTCATAGTGATTTTAGATTGATAAGGACTTCCTACTGATCACAGAGCCGTGGTACACGCACAAGCTGTGCATGAAACACAGAATCGGAGCCTTGCGATACACTATCGATTTCAAGCAGGTCTTTTTAATGGGGAACGCGATTTATCGGCACAGCCCTATATGCTAGTGATGGGAGAAACAAAGCTTTTCGAAGCTTCGAATCAATTGAACCAATTGCTTCGAAAATTGATTCAGTTTTTCGAAGCAGTTTTAACATTTTTGTCAAAACATGTTTATCATTATGTTATCATGTTATTATTTTGTTTTATGGTGCTACTTAGCTGTATTTTTTAAGTTATGAAGGTATTAAATCAAAACAGACCAACTGCTGTTGCATTGAAATGAATTGGAATGCACAACCAAAAAAACGCGATTTCTGAACAATTAAAAAAACGGTGGTTATCTCGTTTTGCAACGAAACTCTTAGACAAAATGGCAGTGTTATTAGTCAGAATGATAAATGTTTATGAACTTTCATAATAAAACTGATCCGAGTTCACCTAAACATATTAACTCATTCACTGCCATTGACGAGTTATCTCGTCAATTATGAGTTAATATTTAACTAATAAATATGCCTGTCTGGACGAATTTCAAAGTGAAAGTGTAATACCGCTTTTATCCAAATCGTATTTATCAAAAACGGAAGTTAAAAAGATTTAATGGTTATTTTAACTGCCTTTATGTTTGATAGTCATTTTGAGTCTGATCTCTAACATAAATTAGCAATTTTTTAAGCTTTTTGCTCAAAATGTTGTATTTTAGAGAAATATCCATATTTTAGTGGTTAAATTAAGTGGAAAAAGTAAATATATAATGAAATGTTTTTTTCCCATTTTGTTTGTTTGTTTGTTTGTTTATTGTTTGTTTGAAAGCAGAGGGTGTGTTCTTTAATTTGATATAATTTGTATGTTTATATATTTATAGAAGATAATTTTTCCTGCAAGGAATTTTGTGAAACTTTTGTTAGAATCACAAAAATGCCGGTGGGCAACTTTTCTCAAAAAGGCTGGCGGTGAATGAGTTAAACACTGGTCATGTGATCAACTCCCCCTAGTGGTGAACCATCGGATTTTCGAAACGTTTCGAAACAGTTATGACGTAATGAAGCCTCGTTTGCTAAAATCACGTGACTTGGGCCAGTTTGAAACAAGCTCTGAACCACTGATTCGAAACAGAAGATAAGTAAATGTTTCGTGATTTTAGCAAACGAGGCTTCATTACGTCACAACTGTTTCGAAACGTTTCGAAAATCCGATGGTTCACCACTAGGGGGAGTTGATCACATGACCAGTGTTTAACTCATTCACCGCCAGCCTTTTTGAGAAAAGTTGCCCCATGAAGCTTCGAAAACGACCATCACTACTATACGCAAGGTTGCCCTGGTGCGTCACAAGGCTAGTGCAAGATGAGAAGTTGTGGTTTAAAAATACTTTTTTCCCCGAAAATGACGATAATTTTGCTAGATCATAGATATATACCATAGATGTCTCCTTGGGGTTCTAAGCATGCGTCAAATCTGCCGCCGTTTTGGAACAGGGGTCTTGTCATAGGAAGTAGCTAGGTAAAGCTGCTATCTCCGCCTGTACTTCGAATTCAAGGACGATACCAGACTTGTGTGTTGCGTATGGATGTTAGGCCTACTAGCACTATGCATTATAGTTAGAAAAAGTAGATTTTCATGATATCAAAAAAAAAAATGCTAATGCTCAATGCTAAATACATGTCTGACTGTTTAAACGAACCAAAAGAAAACCAAGAAAATCGCATTCATGACAATTTAAAGTGATTTTATTTCCGTTACACCATTGCCTACAATGACGCTGATGCGGGGTTCCCCTGTTTCAAGATGGCGGCTCTATTTGACGCATTCGATTCCAATAAACACCGTAGCCAAAGCGAAATCTATCATGTTTTCCTCAAAAAAGTTAATTATTTCTCGACTGAACAAAAAAAAGATTTAAACATCTTGAATAAGATGGGGGTGAGTAAATCATCTGGATTTAAGGGAAAAAAACACTATTACAGTTTGATAAGCTACAAGTCACTAATTTGTGCTAGTAGTAACTTAACTTAAAAGTGTCTTTGTTTTACAAAACTTCACTCACATTGCTGAACAAAGTAGTTAAGTTAGTAGTGTTTCTACTTTTTGTTGGCTGTTTTCAAAAATTGGAAGGTAAAGGCACTAACATCATCATTAAATGTAATGTGCAGAACCATTTAACATAACCCACTTAAAATAAGCCATTAAACTTGACTGCTCCTGGGAAATTCAGCCTAAACTCTCATAATCTAATGATGAGATTAGGAGCATCTAAGTTTGATTTCACTCAATGATTTCAATTTTTGACATGACCTTACTCAGTCAATATAAAAGATATCAAGGTTATATTTTTACTGAACGTACATAGAATGATTTTATGTCGGGGAAAGAAATGACTTCATATGGGTTCAACTACTGTCGGCTATACAATCAAAGCATTCAGCAACTAGCACATATGTAATTTATAATTACTTATAATTTTTATACTTATAATAATTTATAACCAGTATTTATCATTAAACCTTTTGCAAGTACCTTTTACAGTACTTCACCCCTTGTGTTGTCCTATAACATGAGAAGTCAAGGATGACAGACAAGTCTCCAGGGTATATTTAGTGGTCTGGATGAGATGTTTAGCATCTTAGAGACAAAAGATCAGATTTTGTCTGTTAGGTTAAAAGCAGGCTTTAAGGTACACGTAACGTGCAGACAGCGCAGTGATCATTTCAGAGTCTGACCCGCTTCTGCCTGCGGGCTGCGACGGGGGGTGGTGGCTGCTTTTTGTTGTGCTGAGAAAAAACAGAAACCTGCGTTGTCAAACCACTAAAGGTGTTCGCTGACCCCGAACAGGACCCTAGTACAACAAATTAAAACAAAGTGATAAATGTAAATGTAATGATTTCTTAAGAAACAAGTGTCTGAACAGAAGCACAAAGCGGGCACTAAATGAAGCCATTTCTACTTCACTTTATTTTTGATGTTGCTTTTGAGATTAAAGCCTAACGAACGAACTATAGATTTGTTACAATTTAGATCTAAGCCGATTTGGGTTAATGTTTGCCATTGAGAACGTAGAGGATAACACAACTTGTGTGTGTGATAGGAAAAGGCCCTTGTTATGTACTGATCGGAGTAAAGAGCTTTGGTTTAAACCAGTTTTACCCTTAAGCGACTGAGCTCAGAGCTGGCATGTACGAATTAGTCCGTGCATCAAAAGTAAAGTGGGAAAAAAGCGTAGAGGAAGGAAAGAAAGGAACGGCAACTCTTTCAAAACATAAAAATCCAAGGAGGGATTAGGAAATCCCTGGCATTTTAAAGCGCCACTTGCATTTTTTGTCCCTTTGTTTGCATGTAGGAGTGGTTGTTTACAAAGCTCCAAGGTTCGGGGTGGGTTTGGGGAGGGGGGCATGATGGTGCCTTGTGGGGGTGGAGGGCAGAAGGGGGGGGGTCACAGCGAGGAGGAGCATAGTGTCGGTAATTAGTGGTATTTCAACGCTGCATCTTTGGTGGTCTCTCTGTTTAAAACTCCAATCCTTGTAATCTCCCATATACCCCCTCTGTCTCACCCACTCTCTCTCTTTCTTTCAGTCTCTCTCGCTCTCTCTCTCTCTCTCTCTCTTGCTCTTGTACACACCCGTGCACCTGAATGGAGCGCCCTGTGTAGCTGCCAATAGAAACCTGCCTTCGTCAGCTATTACACGGCCTTGCTGCCTACCGCTCCTTGATATAAAGAGAGGACGCCCTGTTGCCCATCTTTCCTCTGTGAGCTAACAAGAAATTGGGGGAAGGTGTGAAATAGCGTTTCTTGTATGTCCCCGACATCCGGGCACAGAACATGCTTTAAAAACAAGACACTCGGCGGCAGCATGCACGTCAAACCATAATGTTGTTTTTAATATGTATGCTAATGCCGCCTAAAGGAAACTAAAACATGACCGGCGAAACGAGCCGAGATATCGGATTTCTGATTGGTGTGATAGGGTCAGAGAGGTGGACTAGCGTAGGGGAAGGGGTCTTTGGGGGGGTTTAAGAGGGTCGGGTGAGGAAAGACCGAGAACCTCAGCTGTGCAATTAGTAAAAAGACTTGAAAGCCGAACACTTATGGTAAATGTTTCACCGCAAGAGAGCGCAGACAAAGTTAGGAGTTGGCCCAGGCAATCCGAGTAAACATAAAACTGTGCAAATAAAGTTTTATGGTGCCAAAGCGATCCCAGGAAAATATTATTCTTTGTATGGTGTAAACAGACAGCAGCACAGGGATATGTGTGTATGTGGTGTTTTAAAGTGCACACGGTTCCCAGCTACAGCTCGGATACACAACTATCAGCTTTTCCTTATGCTCACATATGCTCGTAGAAATAAACCGTTCTCTTTGTTTTTCCAGGAGAATCTATGTTTCATATAAGCATCCTTTACTACTTATTCACTTCTTGTGTAATATAAATGGGTCAATGATGTGACGTTAATTATTTTGTGTCCGTATGGATAAATTAAATGTAAAAGGGATAAAATTTCAAAATAAATTTGCAGATTACTTAGGGATGCATAACGATTAATCGCAAATAATCTATTGCAGAATAAAAGTTTTGTTTATCATATATGTGTGTGAACTGTGAATAATAATTATGCATATATAAATATGCAGACATGCATGTATAATTTTAAGAAAAAATATATATATTAAGTATTTATATTTATATATATTATAAATTATACATAAATATACAAATGTTTATACACATGTAAACATTTCTTAAATATATACATGCATGTGTGTTGTTTGTGCATGTATCTATACAACGTTATTATACACAGTTGACACACATATATGATGTAAACAAACTTTTATTCTGTAATAGATTAATCGTGATTATACCACGGGTCTGTTGAATGCTGCATTCTGATTGGCTGAGAAATGTTCTATGGCTGTTGATTATTTTTCTGTAAACCGCACACCTCATTTTTCAAATGTCTTAAAAATAGGCACCAGAGCAATGTTTGTGGTAACCGTGATATAAGCGGAATAATTGACTCCGGTCCTTTGAATTATTTGAAAATACCACCTTGGTGTGCATTATTTTCTTATAATTCAATGGCCCGTCGTCAATTATTCCTTACTTAATTGTTATGTATCCCTACTTGCATACATTTTTTTTTTTTTTTTTGAGGACCAAGTCTAAAATTTCTGGTTTATTTCATTTTGAAACAATCTTTGGGGGATAATTGCAAAAATGTCAATGTGGTGTAACCGGTCTGTGTCAATTGGTGTAACTAGTATTTTTTAAATTAAAATGTATATATATTCATTAAAAAATGTGAAATTAAATATAATCATCTAGTTTAATGTAAAATGATTTTTTTAAAAACATTTTTACATCATTTGTCAAAGATTATTTAGAAAACAGAGCTGTTTTCAGCATATGTCAGGACAAATGAAGAGTTTCGTTGCAAAACGAGATAACCACCGTTTTTTTAATTGTTCAGAAATCGCGTTTTATGGTTGTGCATTCCAATTAATTTCAATGCAACTGCAGTTGGTTTGTTTTGATTTAAACCTTCATACCTTAAAAAATACAGCTAAGTAGCACCGTAAAACAAAATAATAACATGATAACATAATAATAAACATGTTTTGACAAAAATGTTAAAAAATGGATTTATCTCAATTTGCAACTAAATTCTTCAAATATTGCAAAAACGCATTAAAATTTACGTTTAGAAATAACTAATAAAATAATATTTTAAAATGATTTTTTATATATATATAATTATGCTTACATGCCATCAAGGTGGATAAAATATTTAATATTTCTCATTCTTTGGCACAATTGTTGGTTACACCATTTGACATTTTCAGGTCAATTCAGTCTTAACTTTAATAAAAATGGTGCAAATTTTATTTTTTATTGCATAAAATTAACATAAATACCTTGTGCATTGAAAAAAGTTTTTTTTTCATCTTGCCAAACCGTTTTTGTCACTGACCCAAATATAGCAAGTTATTATTTCTCTACATACTCCAGGCATTTTCATGAAGTGTCTACTGATGTTATTTATTCTCCCCAGATTACTCTATTATTTATATTAAAGGAATAAGTTATATGAAATGAAATAGGTGTATATTAATTTCTTTCTTCAGCTGAACATCAAAAGACATGGCAGATCCAATGAGATTTAACATGATCAATGTGCCGCCATATTCAAACTATGTATGTTTCCATGGATATACAATGTGTTGAATGCTAAATAAGCTTGAATATGCATTGTTTTTTGAGATGTATGTTTTTGGAGCTTCACATACCAAAGCTAGCAAGAGTTAAGAGGATATTATTTATGATTACACGGCTCATTGGAATGCTTGATTCCGATTGGCCAATCGCAACATTTGCAGGCTATTCCCAGATAACAACTGTTCAAAATAAAAATAAATAAAAGTTTAAATATAAATATGTATTTTAATAACATACTTGGCCTTATATTTAAAAATAATTAAACCAAATATAGTATTTGTGACATTTGAAAGTCTTATTTTGTCTTAAAGGAACATGCCGACTTTTTGGGATTTTAGCTTATTCACCGTATCCCCCAGAGTTAGATAAGTGCATACATACCCTTGTCATCTCAGTGCGCTTGGTAAGCCTAGCTTAGCACAAATACATGAAGTAAATGGCTCCAGCTAGCATACTGCTCCCAATAAGTGACAAATAACGCCAAGCAAATCACTCCGCTCAAGTAGCAGTGCTTCACCTTCTGAAAATATAGTTTCCAGTATGTATACGTGTATGCCTGTCTGTGTCTCATATGACCTTGTTATTTGTACACGCTGTGACTACACAAATCACAACATATAAATAGGAAAATGTTGGCGTTATTTTGTGACTTATTGGGAGCAGTATGCTAGCTGGAGCCATTTACTTCCAGTATATGTGCTAAGCTAGGCTAGCGGTGGGTACGTCAGACAGAGTTACGGCACGCACGGAGATCATAAAAGTATGTATGGACCTATCTAATTATGGGGGATACAATGAATAAACTAAAATCCCCAAAAGTCGGCATGTTCCTTTAAAATAAACGGGTTTTCCTCATGGAAGGTCTGTATTCATTTAAAATAAGCTAATAAAATATTTCAAATCCATATTTAATGTTCCTTACCATACTTATGAGGTAAAAAGCCGTGTAATAGATGGGATAACGTTCAGGCAGCTGGTTGTTGTCTTGAAATAAGCCCCTTCAGTGTGATACAAGACCCTCACCGAGTCCTAATCTCATACTCTGGGCTGATTTCTGCGATAACCACTGGTTGCCTTTACATTATCCCGTACATAAAACTCTGATTGGGTTTAGCTAAAAAAAAAAATGAAAGGTGCAATACAAATACACAGTTTATTGTTTGAAAGTTATCTAGTGCATCAAATTTGGACTCACAATGTGACACACAATATGATATATGCAAGTATGAGTTTTATGGATGCCATTACAAGACTCATCCAAAACCATCTCTTCCACCAGGTGCAACATTCAAGGTAGCGTGATCTGCAACAACGCTGTGATTGGACGCGGGGCCGACATCAAGTACTGTCTGGTGGGGAGCGGTCAGCGTGTGGAGCCGGAGGGTGAGAACGGGCGCACTGTGTCTTACACTATACGCACACAAAACACACACTCTAAACTTCTGTAGTCCCGCTGTATGCGTATAAAATCCGGCTTTTGTGTTTGTGTTTATGTGTGCACTCTCACGCCCATGTCTGCCTTTTCGTTTGTGTGATCTTGTGTGCGTTTTAATCTGTTTTAATAGCGTATTAAAACCTAAGCTTGTGTGTACAATTCAGCTTTATTTTTTAATATGCTTAATCCTCGCAGTCTTGGATCACCGCGAGGTTTGTTTGTGCGTGTGTGTGTGTGGCTTGAGGCTCTTGTATTCCGGGTGGTCCGCGCCTGGTCTCTAACCTCTCCATCAATGACAGTGCCTTAAGGCGGCCCTAAGATGTCCAGAGGCTGCCCAGTCTAATTGACTGAACAACAGGGTGTTGCAGCCTCAACCGACGCCCTCCCTTCATTCGACATTTTTACATCTCTTCCCCGCCAACCCTCCATCATCACTCGTGTGCTGGTCTCGGTTAGTTGGCCCTAACCTCCAAAAACGCTCCGGCTTATTGAAGTGCTCTCAGAAATCCAAATTACAAGCTAGACCCCCTGTACTTCCCCCGGCACACACACACATCACATGCATCCACAGGCTTTACTACTTAAAGGGCAGCGAGAAACCGTGATCCCAGGAAAACCCAGAACAAAGTTTAATCTAACATGTTATTTAAAAAGCATTGCTTATAATAACCGTAATAAATCTCTTCCAGTAGCCGTAGGCATGACACTCGTGCTTTAGTTCAGGCGCACAAATTAGGTGCTAACTTGAATGAAAGAAAAATGTATGGTAAAGTACAGTACAGATGTGTGTTTTGATATGTCTAGCCTGCTTAAGTAAAAAAGATGATTTTCCTTTCAGAGCCATGTTAAAAAATTAAAAGTGCACCCATTTTAATGCTTAAAGACAACCAGTGTTATGTCAACTTAAAGGGACACTCCACTTAAAAAAAAAAAATGCTAATTTTCCAGCTCCCCTAGAGTTAAACATATTAGATTTTTTTTTTCAGTTTTGGAATCATTTCAGCTGATCTCTGGGTCTGCCGGTATCACTTTTAGCATAGCTTAGCATAATCCATTGAATCTAATTAGACCATTAGCATCACGGTCAAAAATAACCAAAAAGTTTTAATATTTTTCCTATTTAAAACTTGACTCTCCTGTAGTTACATCGTGTACTAAGACCGACAGAAAATTAAAAGTTGCGAATGATATTGCGCAGCGCCTGAAAATAGTCCCCTTGGTAACTTTCAATTCTATTTTCGGGCACTGTGTTATATTATTGCGGCCATGGTACATCAGCAAAGTCCTTGATTATTACGCCGGAATGAGAGCCATATCTGCCTAGAAAATCACAACTTTTAATTTTCCGTCGGTCTTAGTACACAATGTATTTTTGAGCATGATGCTAATGGTCTAATCAGATTCAATGGATTATGCTAAAAGCTATGCCAGACCCAGAGATCAGCTTAATGGATTCCAAAACTGTAAAAATCAAATGTTAAACTTTAGAGGAGCTGGAAATTATTATTTTTTTTTTTTAAAGTGAAGTGTCCCTTTAAAGCCAAGATAAATCCAGAGGACAGTTTTTAAAGGGACAGTTCACTAAAAATGTTAAATTCTGTCATTATTTACTCCCCCTTATATTGGTCTGAACTTGTATGAGTTTTTTATTCTGTTAATCACAAAGTCAGATATTTTGATAAATGATGGTAAGCACACAGTAGACTGTACCCATTGATTTCCATAGTAGGAAAAACAAATACTATGGAAGCCAATGGGTACCATCAACCATTCTTGTTTTACTGGACTTTGTTCTCTGTGTGAAGCTTAGGGTGTCGTCTTGTGTTTTAATACTCGCTTTACAGATAAAAATGAGTTATCAATTGTCCCGATGTAGTGACCTAGTGTCCTTACCTTACCAGTGCCCGAGCCCCTGTATACTGGGTTAATTCCAAGATGTGTTTTTGTTCCCTTTCAAGGGCACTTTGATTAAGGGGACGCGCGTAAACAGACACTTAAGATAAAGAGAGAATGATTGTTTTCATTTCAAGTGTATTTTAATCTGCCACGCTATGTGTAGGGATGTGCAAAAATATAAATACAGCTAACTATCATGATAAATTTTCCATGGTATTGTGCCGATGTTTCGGTCTCTACTTTCGGTATTTTAAAACCCCATCAAATCCCTCTCTGTGCATCAAACCACCTCATCTGCCGCTGCTGTAGTTGTCTGTCATATATGGCCATTCGTCCAATGTCTTAGAAGTTAGCGGGAATGAGACAATGGCAGAAAATTTAAAAACGCCTGCAGCCGACGTGTGGAGGCACTTTGGCTTAAAAAAGTTAAAAAAAATTCAGCTCTATATTTTTACATTTTTGATAAAAAAAGAAAAAGTATTGCAATGTATCGCAACATGCCATGTATTGTAGCGTATCATGATACATTGTATCATGCCACATGTATCGTGATATGTATTTTATCGTGAGGCCCTTGCCAATACCCAGCCCTAACTATGAGACAATCTCAACTCCTTCAAAAGTTTACGCATCAATAGCTCTGATCTTCGAAGGGAATAGGTCATAGAGATGATCAATTCATCCACGGATTCACAACCTAGGAATCTAGGGAACTGATTGAAACACGAAAAGTTTTCAAAAACTGCGTTTGTGCAACTGAATTTGTGAGCGTGCGACCATCCACTTTGTTGGCAGCTTTTTTCCGTCACAGTTCACGCCTCTCTCACTCATTCTAAAATCACCAGTGGTGGAATGATACATAAATGATCCGAAATGGTGAAGCGGTTACCGTGACGATACTGGTAGAATATCTCATGCCAATCAGATTCAAGAACCAGAAAGAATATATACAGTTTGGTTCCAAAATGCAATAAATCCATTTTGACTAATTAAAAATGTGTTTTCTATACCAAGAAATTGACAAGATGAAAACCACTATTTTCTGTTACAAACTTTTACATAGCATCTTTAGGGTATAATATAGCATTAAAAATTCTAATCCATCAAAATTATTATAAAAAATATTTTTTCCTGATTAAGTTTTTTTTTCAAAATGCTATAAATCCATTGAATCAATATATAAATGTGCATTCATCCATGCCATGTTATATTCATTTAGTTGACTAGTGCTATCCACTGATTAAAAAATAAACATTAATGGCATTAATCAAAACACTTACTTTGTGATTGCTGCTGTCATACTTGGGACGTCGTCTCTGAAAATGTTTTGGTCCCGCTCGATTTTCGTTGATTTCGAGTAAAATAATGTAAAGTTTTCATAAGATCCGCCAAGGTCAATGTGTTAGCATGACAGAAGCTTGATGCTGTCATGTGAGAACAAGCAACAGCCGGCATTTTTCCTTCGCCCGAGTGCCTCTCGCGTAAATTATTCGATTTTAATGGCTTACATTTCCCCCTGCCACAGAAACCACCACAGCTTTATCAATGCCATCAAAAGTATTGTTTCTTTTTGTTTGTTTGTTGATCACGAAGTACAAAGTAGATGAGAAAAAATAGGATTCAGTGTGTATTAAAAGGCGCCACCATTGTTGTTTACAATACGTGGAACGTTGCGCTGTGATTGGTTAAGCGGATTTATTGCATTCTGCAGAGAAGGAGGACTGGCGTTTGTCACAGTTTGAGAAAAAGGGAGAAAAGATGATAGAATAACACGGCAGATATCGGATTTTGCGTAAAATTAAGAATTTTTCTTTTTGATAATGACCTGATACAATACTGAATATCACCTTAGCCATCATTGTGATTTTTGTTTTCCACTGTACATCATGCTTTAATGCTTGAATACTCAGCATGTAAGATTTATAGATTTAGCTTTTGTGAAAAATTGCATGATTATAAACAATTTCAGGCACCCCAGTAATGACTTTTCCACATGCCAAAAAATCCTATGTCTGCGCGTGCCTAGATTAGATATATACTTACCTGTTACCCTCACATTAGATTCTTACGCTGGTCACTGAGTTTTAACTGGCTGCTGAGTGATTAGACAAATCTGTGTAGACTTTATAGCTGTTCCACTACGGTGGTCTTGTCAAGTCAACCACACACACACACACACACACACATAGTCATTCTCTGTCTCAGTATTTCTCTCATTTACTCTCACTCTTGTCTATTCCCGGGCTGTTTACCACTACTGGCTGCTTGCGTGTGTTGGCCACAAAGGAGCGATAGACATCTCATAAACTCTAGCTGGACACTTTCTCTATAAGGTCCTGTGTTCCCAGCATCCTTGTCCTTAGGGGAACCAGTCTTTTGGGTTACGGCTGCTAAAAGCATCGCAGGCGCTGAGAATGGAGTTGTTCTTCCAAGACCACCCGGCCTGTCATGTTGTAAGGTGCAATAGATTTGCAGGTGCTATGGAGGCTGTTGACATGTACCTTTCCTCAGACTGTTTAGACGTCCTTGTTCCTCTTTCTCGCTCCCTCTAAATCTCTGGCATAGCACGCCCTATTTGTCTTAGCCCGAACACAAAAACAGTCTTTTGTGCGGATTCCTTCACACTAAAATATGTCTTAATGGGGACCATTAATCTCTCAAACATTTAGTTTGGAACAGCCGCATTTCTGCAAGAGGATCTCATTCTTCCTAAGCCAGCGTGTATATGCCTGACACATTTGTAAACTGTTTGCTTGTCAGTATGTGATGGAATGGCCCACAAAGGTATACACTCCGGATAAACGAACAAAAACGTGTTTAAAGTTGTTTTCCTATCTTTGATTCAAACTATTATATCAGTACTGATGATACTTTCAATCTTAACATGCGATTCATCTCTTTGACAGATACCTCACAACTCATTCTCAGTCTTGTTCTCTCTTTTTTTGCAGCTGAAAGAACCAATGATGTCATTGTTGGATCGGACCAGCTCATGGAGATCTAGAACGCCGGTGCAGATGGATCACAGGCCCGATGAAGTACATATTAATGTGGAAGAATCTGCTTCCATGTGCAGATCCATTTTTTATATTCCAATAAAAGTGGATTTATTTATCAAAAGGCTTTTATTCCATGTCTCTTTTTTCACCTTGTTTGATGGGAGCAGTCTGTTATGTAAAGGTACAGTAGTTGACCAAACTAATTATTACAAAAAATAATCATAACTCTGACCGGTACGCAGTATAACCTTAATATACAACCTTAATGGAAAGCATCTTAGTTCGCACAAAAATAAAATTTTCTGGGAAACTTATAGGCAAAAAGGCTGCATTTCAATACCGATTGTGTCACAGCAATACGGCTGAAGCCTAGTAAGTCCGCCCAATTCGAAGTCAGGTAAAAATATTTATTACACAGCACTCTAAAATGCTTGATTCTGATTGGCAGTCGTGACATTCCAAGGTATGTTATTCAGAGATAACAACCGCCTGAAACTAATAACACATGGCTGGAAATCTTTTTGACAGGTACAGTTTAATATTACACAAAAAATATAAATATGTCTTTTAATAACATATATGACATTATTTGCAAATGATTAAACCACATAGTGTATTCGTGACGTCTTATCTTTGTGAATTCGTGAATGTCTTATCTTAAAACCGAAAGTAAATGGGTTTTCCTTGCGCAAGGACTACATTTAATTAAGAATAAGCAAATTTAATCAAATCAATACCTAATGTTCCCTGGCTTCCTAGGCAGATGAGGTAAATAGTCGTTTAAAGGAGGGGTGTACGATATTTGAAAAACGCAGTAACATCATCACTCCTGACTGGGTGATTCTCACGAAAACTTGGTTTTAAAAATGTCAAGCATGAAAATGTAAAAATTGTTTAAATTTACTTTTTTTCCCACCAGACATTGAAAAACAAAGTCTGGAGTAAATGGGAACATTAATTTAAAAACTCTTACTTATCATTTAACACTTTTTGTAACATAATTTCAAAAATTAGTCCTTAAAAATCTCATTACCGCAACAGTCAGAAAACATCAACACTGACATATTTTCAAAATGACATGACAAACCTGAAAGAACATAATTTGGAGATTCTGCACATGCATTTAAAATCAAAGTATTATGCTTCTATTAATTAAATTACATTTAATAAGCATCTGTTGCGGTAATGATAATCAAAATGTCGTGTAAGCATTCTGACAAGACAATATTTCAAATTAACTTAAAAAAAAAATGATCTTACTTGGTAGCCATCTTGAAGTAACTGGTCCAAAATCAAACTTTATTAAAATTCTGTATGTTTGCTTAAACTGTTCTCAAAAAGTGTTGCGGAGGATGAGAACATCAGGCATGGACACTGCATTTTCCTAATTTTTCTTCATTATTATTATACATGAATATTCAGTAAATATTTTTTCTGTCATCTAAAGTAGTCTAGCAAAACATCCATTTATTTTTTTTCTTCATATTTTTGTGTTAATTTGATTAAATTACAACATAACGCATGTTCAAACACAGCCGGACACATTGCGGTAATGAGAATTTCAGCAGAAAATGAGATAAAATTTACAATTATAAATTCTTATGTTGAAATCACACATTGTGCAAGGTAGAACACAGTATTGTGTTAATTCTGATGCTTTTTAATGTTACTATATTACACATTTTAAAGCTAAAATCATTAGTGCCGTGGTGTTTCAATGGTTTCGTGAGAATCACCCGACTACTCTCGCTCAAACTTCCGTCAATATTACTGTGCTCGAGGTCAAAGGGCTGCAAACTAAGTGCTCTTCAGTCATACAATATAGTTCTCGTTTTTTATCCGCTTAAAAAAATCACCACGTTTTGTTTTGTGCCACCATACTTACTCGTGTAACTACTCATGTAACAGTTTTTAAATAGGGAAAACATGAAAGTGTTTAGTGGCTTCTAAATTCATCCCTGTTTGGATCCTAAGGAATGAATGGGGCTAGGCTTAATGCTAACACCTTCACAACGCGCTGTACAAAGATTAAGTGCACGCATTGAATAAAGATAGGTATGTATTAATTCGTCTAAGCTGAGGTAAGAACATAGTAAAATATTGAAAAACTGTGGTGTTTTCCTTTTAAAGGTAATGTGTTTATGAGGATACCTGCAAAGATGGGACGGCATTTTGACGTATTGTGTATTTAAACGGTGTGTGTGAGTGTACATTTTTGCCACATGTAGTGGTCAGATTGCAAACAACAACTCACCATTCGATTTCAAAACTCACATGCTTGTCACATGATAAACATGTCATCATCTGAGACAACATTGGTACGAAACGCACTCTGTATAACAGTTTGTCCATTTAGGGCTACTGCAGAAACATGACAGCGACTTCCATGTAAGGAGACCTGCGCTGTATATAGATTAAACGTCTTGTTGTAATGTAATAAAAACAATACAGTTCATTATGCAAGGTCTTTATACACCACTGATAATATAGTTATGTATATTATATTGCATTTTTGTCAAGAAATCCTTCTAGAAGTTACACAATGCACCTTTAAGGCCAATAAAGCGGCAAAATGCGCATGAGTTCAGCACTGCGGATGTCACAGTTACGTCACTGCAAGCTTCGCGCACAATGTGGTGGCAGAAAAACAATGTAAATGAATTATACAAAAGTGAAATGAGCAAGATAACTCACTAGAAAATGAAATGTTGTGCTGTTGAGTGTCAGAATAGGAATGCGAAAAAAGATGGCCTTCATTTTAATAAAATACGGTCGTCAAAGACACCATTAGAAGATAAATGTAGTTGTTTAAGGCTGCAATAAGCCTTTAAACGGACAGACTAGGGTGATGAAATCATCTGGAAATCTTTTAATAATTAGAATAGAAAATAATTAGAGAAGATGTCCGGTGTTCTTTCGGGGTTTTTTGCGTTTATCACATTATGTTTATAATTTATTTAGAAAGAAATAAAGATTTGAATGGGTTATACTGATAAGGCAATAATATCACCATTTATTAAATATTTCAGTTTTTCTCATTTTCTATTATTTCTTTTTACCTTACATCTTAGCTTGTGTTCTTCCTGTTTGTTCTAAAATTACTATGTTTACATACTAGATAAATATATAAATATAGCACACATACACACACACACACACGACGTAAAGTGTTATTAATATATAAACAGGCCTATGCATATTAATTTGTATGTAAACATAATAGTTTTAGAACAAATGCGTAGGCTATAAATATAAGGAAGAAATAATAGGAAACAGGAAAATATTGAAATATTTAATAAATGGTATTATATAAAATACATGATAGTATTGCTGTTATATGTAGCGATTCATACTGTAAAATAATTGATTTACCAATAAAGAACAATACATATACACTAGGGCTGTGCAAATATATTGATACAGCTAACTTTTTTCCACAATAGTGTATCAATATTTCAATCTCTACTGTCAATATTTTAAAAACCCATCAAATCCCTCTGTGTGCGTCAAACGACCTCTTTTGCCGGTGCTGTAGTTGTCGCTGTCCATTTGTCTGTCATATATGGCCATTCGGCTAATGTCCAGTCCCTCCAGAAAAACGCGATTGTGCGATCGCGCGATATAATGCATAATCAGCCAAAGTCTGCATATTTATGCAGGGCTGCATTTTTTCCAAATACGACGCACTTTTGCCGCATTAATTACATATTTCCGCGCACAAAATATGCGGGGCTTGCATGATTTCATAATCTCCGCATTTTCGTAGCAAAAAGTCACATATATATTAGCAGAAAGTTGAAAAGTTTTGCATTTACTTCCCAAAAGCGCAGCCGTGTCCTCTATTGCCATGGAAAAGTTATGAAGTGACGTGATTATGTGACGTGAACATCATTGCAGTTTTTGCAAGTTCCGCAATTTTCGCAAATTCCCGCAATTCCATCGCATAAATTGCATAAATATCCCACATATTCCATCGCATTTTTTATAGTCCAAAATCTCTACAGGCTTACACATTTCTATCATAAAATGATAAAGCTCAAAGTTCACTGCCAGGCGATATATTTTCTTTAACAGAATTCGCCTTTCAAAGCCTACAGTGAACGGCCGGTTTGGACTACAGCCCTCTACTTCCTGCTTTAATGACGTCAGTTGAACAGTTTTTGGACTAAACTCCGCCCACAGGAATACGTCAGCCGCCAGCTAAGCTAACGGCAAGCTAAGCTGCTATCAAATCACAACACACTAAACAAACTACACAATCAGAACTCGATACGTATTTCTGAAAGAGGGACTTCATAGAACAAGAAAGACATCAGCCCGTTTTGAGGACAGTGAAAACAACGCTATACAGATAAGTCAATTGTGTGAAAAATACCACGTTTTTTACACGTTAAACATGGACACATGCTATATTGCACACTGTAAACACAATCAAAGCTTTAAATACACAGAAAGAACGGGACCTTTAACATAGTTAGATTGCAACTATAGCCTGGATTTCACGGACAGGGTCACAAATATATCAACAAACCATCTGAAACATTAGTTCATTATTTGCCTCAGTACAATGAGATTTCATTTGGGTTGTGTGTCACTGTATGTGCACTAGTTTAATGTTCAAAGTAGTGTCATCGTTCCAGTGTTGTCTGAATGTAGGTGTTCCTCTAGGTAAGTGTCTGTGTAGTTTGCTGTTTGGTTGTGGTGTTTATCTAGTGAATATCCCATCAGCCATCTGGGTGACCACCAGGACTGGGACTGCATGCTCTGGTGCTGAAAGGAACAGATAACCACAATGGGGATAAGTTTATTTGTACACAAAAAGACTGAAAGAAACGGACCACCCAGTCACTAACAGTCTCTCTTTCATACTCTCAGGCCTTCACAAAATGCCTAAAAGGAGAACTTCCTAAAGATTTTTCTCTCTTTGCCGTCAACGATTTATAGCATTCCAGCACTTGCATCTCTTAAATTACAGGCCTGGAGTTCCCGGGTGACGATGGATTCAGAGCCTCGGGAAGATGCTCTGACTCTTAGTATGATTTATAACTCCTCTAACTTATTGTTTTTCGGGCCAATCCAACTCGTTTAGTGTCACCAATGGAATGATTGCACATCTTCTTCAAGTCTTTAAGCCTTCCCGAGTTTTGGGCGTATTGAAATCATTCACAGTGATATCTCTCGCCTTCTCGAAATCCATAAAATAATTTGTATATTTATGAGAATGTCCTCCCTTTTCTATGTTGACCTCCTTATTCAGGTTCAAGACTTCTGGCAGATTCAACTTGCTGGTGCATGATCGTGCCTTGATTTTTTTTCTCCCCAAATAAATGAAATAATCTTTCCCCCGAGACATATAGCGTTTTTAAACGCATTTCACTGACGTATCGCAGAAGTCAAGGATAAGTAGAAACGAAATAATATCGATCTTCAAATGCCCCAGGCAGATTTCTTTGAACGCCTGTCCAGCGCTAATACGAAACATGTGCGTTCCATTTTGTCAGTGTGATAACTAATCAAATGTCGTGCCCTTCGACCCCGCTCGCTGCAGTGTCCGCGCTCGGACCACCAGACCTGGCTCGGGAGATGTGGCGGCAGTTGTTTTCGAAAGGTTTGTATATTTAGACAAAGTCTCCCAGAGCTGGAGTCCCCATGGCTGTGTTGGTTTGGAGCCCTTCGGAGCTGTGTTCAGTGTCATTCGCCGCCCTTTGGGCCAAATGTGACAGATGCTTGTGTTTTCCTGGGCTTGGGATCAGATGTCAACTGACAGATCGTATATCAGGCCCACCTCGCTGTCTCTCCTTAGCAGCCAGGTTTTCTAGCCTGTACGAAAGAATCAAGGTTCGACACAGAGTCGGATGTGCCGTGGATGTTTGTTGTGTCATGCAAGTGTAAAGCATAATCTCCATTGACAGGTTTGTAGTAAACAATGCAAAAAATTAATGTCGCCAGTTGAAACACCAACATCAAAGTCCGTTGGGAGCTCTGGCTTATTTTAAAGTGGTACAGACGCAAGCTCTTAAAAGTCTGCAGTGGTTACAAGGCCGCTTATCTTTGAACTCTTTAATGAAGGACCTAATGTGAACAGGCCTAAATGGGTGCCAGGGACACTTACAGTAAGTACCGTAAGTGCGGCGGTACTTGTCATAAATCAGAGAAATGTGGATATAAATACACGACTGGCCCCCGTCCAAATGTCTCCATCCCCGTTTTAAAGAAGGATAGTGGCTGGTCTCCTGTGCTTGAAAGCTATTCAAGCAAAGACATAGCCAACGCCTTCACTTGGTTCATTTGCGTCATCAAATGCTCGGATTTGCAAGAGCTGGTCATCAATGAGCACAAACATTCATATCAGCAGGGAACCATACCACAGTCCACCATTTTAGGGCTCGGGTGAAGTTGAACTCGAGTTCGGAAAACAGTGTTTGCATCATCCGAACGAACCAAACTCTGCCGTCGCGGACCTGTGTGAAACCCCCCTGAGGGACTGTATGAATGTATGTGGGTGTGCGGTTGACGTTTGGGGGCAGGCGGTGTGTGTAGTTGTCAGGGAGGGGTGGGGAGATGCCGGGCGGAAGGACTAAGCACGGTGGAGGGTGATGAGAGTCTTGTTGGCCACCCAAGTGGCAAAAAAAAACCTGCATGTTTTCTGCTGACCCCTACACACTAACAGAACACTTCCTCAATTTGTCTTCAGTGTTCTTGAGGCACAAACGAAATTTCCTCTCTTTTTCGCCTCCTTTTAAGACGCCGCATCCCCCACAAGCCTCCTGCAAACCCTCACGCCCACCTTCAGTGAACACACACTTAACAATTAGTACTTTCTTACTGCCGAACAAAGACAGTATGGAAGCTGTGTGGCCTGTAAAGGCCAATAACCTCTATGACATGCGAGGGACTGCTCGCTCTTTGAAATGAAGCGTTTCAGAACGCTCCCCGGGACGTTAAAGCTTGTTTATCTCGCACAACCACAGCAACATCACACCCCTGTGTCTGGCCTTTCTAATCTCTCGCGAAAAGGATGCTCTTGTTTTTCTGTGTTTGTTTTGTTGTATCGTGCACCTTGCACGTGTACACTTTTCTGAAATGTCGTAATTTTTTACCAATAATCAGCTGTTGAGAAAGATAAGCAAGCAACAGGGTCCGATTTCGTCTTACCACCTGCTAGTTCTGTCGCAACAATACCTCTGTTAAAGGGCAACAAACAAAGACGGCTGAAAAAGTTTTTTAAGCGAGCCATTCATTATGATAACAAAGGGCAAAGAAATACATTATCATAATTAATCTTATCTGTGGCTGTGGGTGGCGGGACTTTCCTTTTGTGACTGACGGACCCTTACAATGCTAACATGTACACATCACTGTGTCACAAAGCACTTTGGTGGCTAAGAATATTTTAAGCTTTGTAAACATTCGCCAAACAAGTCCTGAATGTTAGCCGGAGGCTAGTGGCTCCCCATGCCTTTATCCACATCAAAACTTGAATTCACCGCCAATTTGAATACAAATTTTGACTTCCTTTCTTAAGGAAACACAATAGGAAAAGTTTCTAGAATTTTGTAGGTCTGTGAACATTGCTGAATCTGTGCAGCGATGCTGATCAAAGAAATTGTGGAAAAATTTTTTGGGTTTAGCATGCGAAGTAACATGATATTAATCACCTACAACATGCTTTGTTTTAGCTATAAATGTTTAGGTACACAATAGGATGAAAGAAGACCCATGTGGATTTTTAGGAATGTGTCCATCCATTGATATATGTGACCCTAGACCACAAAACTTAGTCTTAGGTCGCACGGGTATATTTCTAGCAATAGCCAAAAATACATTGTATGGGTCAAAATGATACATTTTTCTTTTATGCCAAAAATCATTAAGGATATTATGTAAAAAATTATGTTCCACAAAGATATTTTAAGGTTCATTAGTTAACATTAGTTAACATGAACTAATAATGAACTGCACTTATACAACATTTATTAATCTTAATGTTAATTTCAACAGTTACTAATACTTCATTAAAATCTTGTTAACGTTAGTTAATGCACTGTGAACTAACATGAACAAACAATAAAAGCTTTATTTCTATTAACTGACATTAACAAAGATGAATAAATACTGTAACAAATATATTGCTCATGGTTTGTTCATGTTAGTTAATACATTAACGAATGTTAACTAATGAACCTTATTGTAAAGTGTTACCGATATTTTGTAAATTTCCTAGCGTAATTAGTGCATTGTAAAAAATACTTTGCTGCCTTAAAATTTTTAGTTGAATCAACTCGGATTTACAAGTCATTTCAACTTACTATTATTTATCTCGACTAGAGATGAGTTGTTATAACGACAGGTGAGTAGTTATAACTTATAAAATTAAGTTGACTTTTCTCAACTATATTTTATAAGTTGTGACAACTCATCTCTGTTGACATGACTTGTAAATCTGAGTTGATTTAACAAAAAAAATTAAGGCAGCAAAGTATTTTTTACAGTGCAGTTGCTAAGGACTTAATTTGAACAACTTTTATTTTTGTGCATCCTCATATTCCAGATAAAAATAGTTGTATCTCAGCCAGATATTGTCCTAACAAATCATACATCGATGGAAAACTTATTCAACTTTCAGATTATGTACAGTACTGTACAAAAGTCTTAGGCACTATGCTACCATTGAATTCGTTGTTTTTGCAATTGTATAGTGATCATATATAATTATTTCTCAGTCTCTTTATTAGAATACAACCAGAAAATACAGGAAATGTGTATGTGGTATTAAAAACAGTATAAAAGTATAAGCTGAAGTGTCAAGTTTTTAGGGTAAACTCCCCTTCCACTTGAGCAATAGCAGGCAGGATCTCTTAATCCGAAATGAAATTAAATCCTAATTTCTAATTCTAATCGAATGACTTCAGGACTTCAGTCTCCTCAAAAAAGCTCAAGATGTGTTTCGTGCCAAGTGAGGTCACACTAAATACTGACTGATACCTGAAGAAGACATTTAGTTCTGAAAATTGTTTTGTTTTTAACTTTGGGTATACATATTTCCTGTATTTTCTGTTTGTATCTTAATAAAAAAGTGAAAAATAAATATGGATGGACATTAAAACTTTTCTAAAACAACAAAGCTGGTGATAGTGGCATAAGACTTTTGCAAAGTACTGTATATATATATATAATATGACCTTATGACTTGTTTTGTGGTCCTGGGTCACATATAAGTGTCATTTTCTAATGTTTTACAAAAACCATGAAAACCATTGTTTTCTGGCAACAGACCAAATTTGCTATAGACATAAAATTGGATAGCTGGATGCTCTTATGTTGCTCCTAAATTATGGAATTCTCTTCTGTTTGGGAATAGGAATGCTTAAGACTTTTAGACATGGTTTTATGTGATTTTATTTCCATTGTTTTTATGTATTTGTCTTTTTACTTCTTCTTTGTACAATTACTACTTTTGTTTTAATTATGTATTTGTTAAGCTCTTTGAGAAGCTGCTTTTAAAAAAATTAAAAAATGATTCATTGGATTTAATCAATTTTTTAAGGTAAGTGGTTGCAATCAATTTAATTGAGCTACATTTAAACAAAAGTTTTATATTTTATTTTACTTTACTAATCTTTTTTGTTTATAGCTTAAATAAATTGATTGCAACCACTTACCTTAAAAAATTGATTAAATTCAATGAATCATTTTTTTCAGTGTATATAAAATACTACTGCTACTGTTACTATTATTATTATATTATTATTATAGACCATATTTCAATAGATGATATTTAGTCGTACAATTGAATAGATGGATGCATGGATGGAGAGAGAGAGAGAGAGACTATTGACTTACAAAATGTGATTTCTATGGTAAATGAACTCTAATATTATAATACTTTGAAAGAAAAACTGTCAATTTATTTTTATCAATTATACCACGGGTCTGTTGAATGCTGTATTCTGATTGGCTAAGAAATGTTCCGTAGGTATGCAATAATTTCTGATAACCGCACACCTAACTTGTCAAATGTCTTAAAAATAGGCACCAGAGCAATGTCTGTGGTAACTGTGGTATATGAGGAATAATTGACTCCGGTCCTTTGAATTATTTGAAAATAATGCACACCTGCGGTGTATTTTCTTATAATTGAATGGCCCGTCATCAATTATTCCTTACTTATAAGGTTTAAAAAAACAGCGCCTGCAAAGTTTGCTTATTATTGTTAGTAAATAGGTTTTTGTTTGAAGAAGTGTTAAATTAGTTATCAGTTCAGTAAATATTTGAAATAATTCTAGAAAATCTATCAGTATTACAGAACAAACTTATTTACATTTATACCACGGGTCTGTTGAATGCTGTATTCTGATTGGCTGAGAAATGTTCCATGGGTATGCATTAATTTCTGATAACCGCACACCTAACTTCTCAAATGTCTTAAAATTAGGCACCAGAGCAATGTTTGTGGTAACCGTAAAAGGAATAATTGACTCCGGTCCTTTAAATTATTTGAAAATAATTATAAATAAAATGTTGGTATGATATCAAATGGCAAAACCATATTCCCGTACCACTACATATACACGACACTCCAAGATTCTTCAAAAATCCCAAGATATTACTTCTCCAACTAAAAGAATTATGTTTGTAAACTCTTTGATTTCACTGTGTGAACCCAACTGCATACTCTCACAGATATGCACACATGTGTCAACTTCGACCAGAACCCACTAGGCTGGTTTCAAAGCAATCTGTTCACCGTGCCGATGCCTTCGTAAGATAAATAAATTCAGCCCCGAGGCTTTGGGGAAAAATAAACACGTCTTCGCCAGCAGAGGCTCTCAGCTGTTGTATGATATCTGTGCTCCGTTCTTTTGGAGATTACCTTTACATGAGCTTCGGGGACGGGCCACGGCCGTTTACGTTCGCGGCTTGTGTGATGGCAGATTTCTGGACAGCGCATGGTCATCTCCCCAGTTTATTTATCCAAGGCCTCTAGACCTCAGCCTGGACCTCCCTCAGTTTGTTAGGCTTACAGGGGCCCCCTACCGCATGGAGCAATTCCTCAGATTCCACATTAGCTCCCATTCCCAGCTGCCCGTACCCTCATCAAATTAAACAATTTCCAGAAATGAGCTCAGTAGTGCCGCACCATTGAGACATGCGCACACCCTATTTCATATAGGTTTCATTTTATTATAAAATAGTTTCAAATAATAAATGACTAAAATCATATTGAAGTGAATAATCATAACAATGTATCAGATGCATGAGGTTGGTAATATATTGATTATGAAGTGTACAAAAAAAATAAAGGCCATTGAACAACTGCATATCAGCCTTACTTTAGTAACACAAATCACTGTCTTTATATAAGTTAATGCATACATTTTGTCTAAAGTATTCCTGTAGCTTACTTGGTAAAGCATCGCATTAGCAACACACAGCTCTTAGGTTCAATCTTAAGATCACACATACTGAATGCACTGTATGTTGGATAAAAGCATCTCTATAAATGTAATTAACATGTTTCAGTTTGGGATACAGATGAGTTCATGTTGTTGTATTAGCATGTTTGTTAACCAAAACTGTGTTTGTGTCATGGTCAGCAGCATAGCACTAGAGGAGATCAATAGAGCTTCATGTGACCCATTTATAATCCATCCCAATCATCCCGGACAATGCATTGTATATAAATAACAAGTCAGTGCAATATAGGACTGACCAGTGTAAAATAAGGAGTACCACTGAAATGTACTTTCATTATTATTATTTATCATTCAAAAGTCTTTATTCTAAACCTGTGGCAAGTTGCATAAACATAGCTGCTCAGTTAAGACTGTGTAAACTAGTCTAACCAACTAGCCATTATTAGGGGCTAATCTGTCTTACTTTATTTAAATTATTTCAGTCCACAATTTTAGCTCTATAAAAAGTTATGATCAATCTCAAAGAAAATACTAACTAACTAGTCTAAGCAGTTAATGCAACTGGCCACTTGTGTTTTAGTTAACATATGTATTATTTACATTCATACATTTATCAGATATACTGTTAAAAAAATGTCAACAGTGGTACCTTAGCTGTGAATGGGGCTGAGCCCTTTAAAAAAAGTGCACTTTTGGACTTAAAGTTTTTGTATTGTATCTCAGACTTAGAGGTAGAGATTGGTATGTATGCATACATATTTTAAAGGGTACCGCCCCAGTGACAGCTAAGGACCCTTTGGTTCTGACAGTGTACAATCATATACAAAACAATGAAATGAAGCGATAATCTTAAGAATGCAATAATATGATATGTGCTACTAAACTTATTAGTTTCAACTTTTGCTAGACCTGTTATACACTGTAAAAAAAGCACTTTTTACAAGTTTTGCAAGTCAATTCAACCTACTATTTTAAGTTTTGACTTTAAAGGGCTGACATAACTTATAAAAACAAGTTGAACTTGTTTAACTTAATTTGTTAAGTTAAAGTGGCATAAAATATATGTTGATTTGACAAAAATGCTGCATTTGTAACATTGTAGGGAAGACAGAGCAAGAATCGAGTTTTTTTGTTGTTGTTTATCCTTCAACCCACAAGTACCAAAAAAAGTTGTATTTTAACTTATGTATTAGTTTTACAGAAGCGTAACAAAGAAAGTTTAACATATGGCAAATAACAAATGCTCTAAACATGAAAACTATTATATTTATAGGCTACTGCAGTAATAAATGACTTAGATACTAATTTCTGAACCTTGCCATGATAAATATTAAAGTATACTACGATATTTACTGCCGTTTTATATGAAACTGTAGTAAACAACAACAGTGTAGTAAATACTATTTCTATAGTAAATAATAAGGTGTATATACAGTTTTTATGTTGGTGCTTGTTTTTAATTTAAAGTATGATGATTATTATGATTTTTGCTACTATTAGTAATATTACAGCGTATTGTTGTTGTTGTATTTGTTAGCGCTTTTTACGTTTTTGAAAGAAATACGTGTCTACATTAACTTGGGATTAACGTGTAATATCGTGCTCTGTTTCAGTCGAAAAAGAAAGCCGTGTGTGTGTATGTCTCACATCAATAGACACGCATGTGTGATAGCGTGCTAAAAGTACGAGCTGAGGTTATTGGGAATGCGCGGCGAGCGCGCGCACTTCCCCCACTCACCCGCCCGGCGCTCACAGCATGGGTGGTCTCCCTCTCTCTCCACTCCCGCGAGCTGTTGCTTAGCAGCTAATAATAGGAGATGTTTGCAAAGTAATTTGCCTCTTCCTCGGCCAATGAGAACCAGAGCACTTTTCCATCAAACCAGCCTTTTCAGGATCGGCGCAGGGGCCACCTCTCCAAATGTTACTGCAAGAGGATCAGAGGCACACACTGCTCGACACTTTGCTCCGCTTTAAAACGCGTTACGGGCCACAGCTGTACGAATGAAGACCGCAGGATCTATACAGATTGGGGCACATGATGTTGGGATGGGATCGGAAGACTTTGGCTCAAGGAAAGACTAGAGAATATTCCGCGAAGTTGATCCCGACGGATGCGCGCGTCCAGTTTATTGGATTATTGTTATTATCAGCGACGCAGCGCAACGCACCGCGTTCATCTTTAACTTTTTTCGGCGCTTCTCCCGTTTCTCACTTGGACTATGGCCTCGGATCCAAGAGACCCGGGGGCCGGTGCTGTTTTTGGAGATTTACCCCCGAGTTACACGCGCACCCCGCCGCCTGTGAACGCAGATCTCCCCCGGAGACCAAGTTACTGCCACGCCGCTTTCGCACTAAAACAGATCTCTAAGGTGACAGACGCGTTTTTCTGTGGATTATACACGCACCCACGCTGTTGTTGTTCATGTCTGTGATGAGATACGCGATTTCAAGGAATTGCAAAGGACTTTATTTGCCTTGTTTTTAGTGCGTTTGCTGGAATCGCGATTATCGTAAGGATGATACAAAGCGATAGTATAGATTTTAATGGAAATGAGGAAGAAGATAGGATGAAACACTCACGAATGCTTTATGGGTTTGATTTGATAGAAAGTGATTTAGGGAGAGAGTAAATTTGGACAGGGACTTCATGAATGAGAGTACAAGATCCATTCATCTGTCTAAAGTGGATATAGGCGCGTTTTGCGTCTGTATGATACGTCATGTGTTCAGTCTGATACATAGTAGCGTGTTTGTTTGACAATGCGCGCGTCCTGCTGAGACATTCCCTGATTGAGTTTGATCTGAAGCATCAGTGAAGCGCATGAACGCTTGGCTATGTGTCAAAAGTCTTATGAGTGAAACCAAAGCATGTCCAGTAACACTGTGTCCAGTTGCAGCAAACTCAACAGCTACATTCATCGTAATTTCTCATCAAATTGCACGTGCTAGTGTTTGTTTTTCTACAGTTTGCAAGCAGAAAGTTGAAGAAAAGTGCAGAAATAACTGTAACTAAACCAAGAGTTAAAGCAGTAGAGAGAGTAAACTTAAAATTTCTACAAATTGCATGTTTACAAATCACTTTCAGTGCTTAAAATTTGAAATAGCTTTTGTAATATGTTTTGTGTACTAGTTGACATAGTACTTGGTTGTGTTTAATTAGTAAAAAATAAAACTGGGTCACTCAGTGCGGTTTAAGATTATAACCAGAGATGTCTGACAGCAGTTAGTTGTAGTTACAGGCTTATGTGTTTTAGCATTGTTGTCCCCTAGTGCATGACATGCTTCTTATGCAGAACACTATGTAAGAAACTTGTATATCTGTGATGTGTTTTGTGCTAGATTGTTAAACATAATTTGAATCAACCATCACTTTATTTGTTTAATGCTGATCCCAGATGAGTAACTTCAGATCTAGGAGATGTTTAGAAAACTTCCTTTATTAGTTAATGAAGATTGTTTCACATGCCAGTTATCACGTTATGTAATTGCATACTCGAATTGGTGGGTGTTCAAAGTTTACCCCCGGTTCAGTGTGGATTATTAAACTCTGAAATGATATCTACGCTGGCATCTACAGTAAATCTAAGACGTCATTCACAGATTATCTTGTGTTTGTGTAGCCTTGTTAGCCAAACTCTGCGCAGATAAGAATAACAACAAATATAGTCAAGAATGCCAAGCTGTGTGTCTTTTACCCTCTCTGTTGTACAATAAAGAGTACAGTATGTCATTTCGAAATGTCTTGCAGGAAAATAAAACAGCCTGACTTGTAAATATTGATTCGTGCGTTGTCAAAACAGTTCACTGTCCTGGCAGGGCACCGTGTGTAGCAAGTGATCCGAAATAGCATCGCTGTACATGTGAATAAGTGTTTCTCTCTTGTGTCTCAGGGGAAAGCTGTGGGACAGAAAGCACCGCTGTGGATTCGGGCGAGGTTCCAGGCGTTTCTCTTTTCTCTGGGCTGTCACATCCAGCGACACTGTGGAAAGGTCCTTTTCATCGGACTGCTTGTATTCGGAGCCTTGTCCGTCGGTTTACGAGTGGCTGCCATCGAAACGGACATCGAGAAGCTATGGGTGGAAGGTGAGTTTGAGATTTCATGTTTTGGTTGGGCGCTGTGTGGGTGGGTGGGTTTTGGGATTGAGATCTGTGTTGGGATCTGCAGCAATAGGTCAGGTCAACGTATTTGGGAACCGACAGTGGCATCCTTGTTAGTACAGCTCAATTTTCTCTTTGACCGTCTTTGTTTAGCTTAACTGATTGAAAAGTTTGATTGTGGTGACGTGGATGTGAACTGTGTTGTTGGGTGATGATGATGTTTGACCCAGACCCTGTGTGGGCTTCTGATATGAAGTCTCCGGATCTTTGAGCGGACATAGACCGTGGCCTCTGGAATTCCATATCTCCTGTCACGCACACGTAGCATTCTTGTTCCTAGCTCATGCAAGCCTTCTCTTGTTCTCTCTCCATCAGCTTATATTGTTTGCCGTGTTGTTTTTCCGCGTTTGACGTCCTTTCTGCGCACCTCACTTATCTGTGCATTTTCGGGCAGCTTTATTTGGTTTTCACACTGCCAAATTCCTTCTAAGCCCCCTAGGCTTTCGCCACACTGCTGATCCCCTGCACAGATGGGCTGTGTGTGAATGGTTAGCCATCTTTGAGAGCGCTGACCCTCCCCCCTCATGCTCGCTGTGTGGTCCTTCACTATTCTTGGATTCCATTCAACAATACAGGCACCCCCCTCCTTTACCGAAAAAAAAGGGAATACAGCTGAAGTTTACCCACCTGTTTCACACTCACACACACAACACACACGCCCATGTCCGCACAAAACAGAAGTCATTATTTTTGTAGTTTGACTTTATTAAGAAGTAAAACTTAGTAGTGTTTACTTTTAGGAAAAGCGTTTGTGAAACATTTTATTTATATTATATATATATGCTTCATCAGAAGATCTTTTTAAACATGCGTCTTTTTCAAGTCTAAGTGCACTTTGTTGTTGTTGTCATTATGATTATGAAATACTGTAGTAACACATAAATTTATGCTTTCCGGAGGGAATGTTAGATGGAGTTTAAAGTGAAGACAGATTTGTCAGCGAAATTGGCGGTTTAATGTAAAGTGGGACTAAAGCGTGGGACTCCCGGAGTGAAACGCCAAAGTGCTTAAAAAAAGGAACGCTGTGCCTTTAAGAGGCAGTGCCTGTGTTTCTAAAGTTTCTGCCTGCGTTGTTTCCCCCAATAGCCCATTGACAAAGCTGCTCAGGGCTGAATGGGGAGTAAGTGGTATGGTAACAAGGAGAGGTTAGTTCTCACACACAGACACACACATACTGCACACATACACATAAAAAGTCAGTGGGAGAAACAAAAAAAGTTTTATTGTAGGTCTGGTGATGGTGAATTGCGTTTGAAAAACTTTCCTTGTGCCATATGCGATTGTTAAATAGTTGCAATGCGATTAAATCCCAAGCAAGAATTAATTTTGCCATAGCATTTTTTCTTGATATGAATATACGCTTTTGATATAAAAATGCATTGCTCAAAAGCACATATTGAATCAGTTGCATTTAAATGCCGTGTCCCATGGCCAAAAATATTCAAATAAGCTGTGTGTGGGAGCCATAAAGATTTGCATGGCCCGTGGAACTCACACTTGCCCAGCTGTGCATTTTGGGAGCATATGCCGCCTCATTACTTACCCCCGAGGCGGTAACTGTCCCTCCCTCACCCCCCACCCAAATGTCACGCAGGCCACCAAGTGTCCATGTCTTCGGGGACCACCCAGCCATCCATAATTGCTTCCGCCTTCCATCAAACGATGTGCGAAAAGTAGCGACCCAGCTTATAACAACAAACCTTCCCCCTGCATGTTACGTTCATTTCTTTTGCTTGTTTCGGAGGAAGAAGAGCCCGTACTGATGCATTTGCCCAAAACACATCTCTGAGGCATATCGAACTTCTCACCCCATTCATAAACTACAGAAAATGTATGTTTTTGAATTTTTGTACGATTTGCCGATATGATGGTGTGATAATTATCTCTCTATATGACCAAGCTGTGGCATGTTTAGACCAAGATCCAACCTAAGGAACTACAACTTCACAGTTTCCTTTAACTATGTTGTTTATGTGGTTATTCATGGGAATGTGTAATTTAGCCTGCATTGCAGAAGAAAGAGAGGATAATAAAATGACACATTATGAGTTCGAGTGAAAAAACGTTCAAACATCTTTTCTGAAGTGATGAGAATTTGTTTGCAGAATTAGAAGATGTGTGAAGTGACTGAGAAAGAGTTGAAGTTGTTTCATCTGGTTTCTCACACTAAACCAAGCAGCACTACATCTTGTTTTAATTGTGAGATGTTTGGTATTTGACTGAGTGATTTTTCCGCGTTTAAAGTGAAGGGTGAGGAAAGCTTTGTCCGTGACATGTTACCCATCAGCTTTGGGGAAAAGCATACTTTGATATGCGATTACATGCTTGAGTACTTCTGGCCTCCCAAAAGGATTGCTGGCATTTACCAGTCATTGCAAAAATCTGTGCCTGGGCTAAACAAACGACAAACTTTTTCAGACTTGTTTATTTGCTCATATGCACCCATAACTTCATTCATCTTTTATAAATTTTTTGCACAATTTTGGTGTGCCTAACAGATATGTACATGCTTACAAGCTGTGCAAACATTACACAAACGTGTGCATATGGATATCTGGGTAGCAGGCTTGGTTGAATTTTATAAAGCCACAGAGTAGCATAAGAGAAGTATAATGAACATATACACACCACATGAATGATCTCGTCCACATGCGTTAAGTCAAAGGGAAACCCGCACAAGCCCAGGCTGTACAGAAACACATGTGGACATCTGTGTATTTGGACCAGTTATCTAAACAACAAAAAGCGTAAATGCAATAATTCATTAAAAACACACAGTCGTCCAGTTCTGGTGCCGGATTTGAGAGAAAGACCGCTCTATGAGGCATTATTGGAGGTGAATGGCATGCCGCAGTACCCCAGCTACATAAATAAACTCTAACTGCCGAGACTGGGACCTCACCAGTAGAAAGTACAAACAAGGCCAGAGTCAACCTGGGTCAGTTGAAAATGTTTATTTCAACCCCCACCACACACACACACACAGGCTGGCCTTCCAGGCCTTATTACTCAAGAACAGCCAGCCACAAGAACTGAATGCATCCCTTCTCAGTGAGTTTACCTCAAGTCAGAGCATAGCCAATTAAAGCTTCACTCACTCTGCCAGCGTTTTTATTCTCTCGACCGAATCGGTTCACTTGGCATCGCGCTTGTTTTTTAAACAGGGTGTCAGTGCAGCAATAAAACATATTCAGTATTTAGTGTATTATGGACGTGTGAGTGAAATTCGTGGCGAGGGAAGTGCTATGGTGCACCTTTGTGTTTATATTCTTAAGCTAATATTACCAGAACAATGACAGCGCAGACAGGAGGGGTCCGGACCCCCGTGAAGGTGCCCCTCTCGCTGCCCAATTCAGACAGTATTTCTGTGAGGGTCATTTTCTTTGATCCACTGTATAAAATGGTCAGTTTCGCAAAAAAAAAACTGTTAGTCCATTCGGATAGGGTAATTTTTTTATTTTCTTGGTGCTCGGTGGAAAAGAATTGGTTTCTGTGCTCAATAAATTCATTTCCAGTTTGAATGAGACCAGCAACGTGGAAAAATTTTGCCTTTCACCATGGGATGAATGTATGTTTCAACCACACATTAAGCTGCATTAGCAGCCAGTGAAGTGCCTAATGTGGGTATTTTTCACAGCGGCCAACACTAGGACTGATTAGCATAATTAGTACAGGGAAGGCTATACATATGGAAATGGCCAGGACCTTAATGCCAGAACCGGTGGAAATTTATGTCAATGCTGACTGAAGTATCAGGTCTGAATAGGTGCTAGCTCTCAAGCATGGCTTTGGCCGCCCTGATTTGTTTTTAATATTTTTTGATAGACGCATGCTACGAAGTCTACATTTTAAGTATTCATGCCAGCATAGCGATGTACATGAGGACACGCACCGCATTTCCATACATAACCTCCCCATCGCCCTTTTTCCTCATTGTTTAATTCTCTGGGAAAACTCTGTGCCCGATTAGCTTTTGTGGCGAGTTTCTCTCTTTATTTTACCTGTTTGTTGGGAAACAACTGAAAGAGGCTGAAAATGAGAGTGACAAAGGCCTGCATTGAGTCTCTGCTAGCACACATAGAGGCAGAGGTGGAGCAATCTCCATCTGCCACTGTATTTGGGGCGAGATGGGGTGGTTCTCTCAGTCATGGTCAAGCCATTGAGACTTTCTGTGATTGAGAGTTGCAGTGAAGCTGAAATGTTTAAAAAGATTTGCACTTGAGCCAAATCTATCCCTCTTGTCTACATAATGTGTCTGAAAAGAAGAGGAAGAAAAAATCCAACAAAGAGCTCGGAATGGACAAGATGGGGGCTTGACGGACTCGAGCCGAAAAGAGCTGGACCGGCTTGTTTTGTTCTGGGTGGTTACATATACTAATGTGTGTGGGAGAAAGTGGGAGAGTTTGTGCTTGGGCACGCACTGGCACCCGGCTGTGTATCTGTGTTGTTGGGTTTACTTGGGTGGCGAAAACAGGTAAAAATGTCTCTTTCAGCATCCGTCCTTGTGGGACTTCCTCCAGAACAGCGTGAGTCCTTACAAAAGCCTCTTAATCCCTCTAATCTGGCCCACAACACTTTGAAGGTGGCCTGTACTAATGGAGAAAGCACTGGATTCAGAACTTGTTGTTGCTCAGTGCAACTGTGCCATATAAGAATGATCAAAACATTATTATTTGACTTTGTGAACAAATCCAAAGTTAGTTCTTTGTCACTACTTTGAATGATACTAATGCTGCCTTTTTATTATGTTGCCATTTTTCCCATCAGTGTGTGACATTTGTCCATATCAGCTGATGAAATTTGTAGGCAGTGGGCTGCAAAGCATCAGAGCCGTCAGGGTCCACTGTCGAGGCGACACAGGGGAACAGGGGGTTTCTTCTCTATAGTTAATTACATGTCACTTTCCATACTGCCCACTGGGAGGGTACCTCCTTACACCAGTTCTCTGTGCTGGTCTGCTCATGGGTGGGAGCTTCAGACACTTCCCTTAAAGTCTGCTCCCGTAAAGTCTGCTCCATCCCAACCTAGGGCCTAGGCATCAGTTTGACTGGAAATAAACTTGAGCTATTACCAGTTTATGTGCAAAAGATAGTTTACAGGGTCCATTGCATAGCTGTTTAATATGTGAGGCATTGAGGCCGGTTTCCTGCTATGTTGAGGAATGTTGGTCAGACCCTCCTCGTGGATAATTGGCCTGTGATGGTGATGTCACCCCTAGGGCTGTGAAAAATGAAGGACAACAAAGGAAGGAGGGCTCGGCTTACGGTTATGTACGGCTATGACTTTCGTTTTAGTTCAGGTTTTTGGTTTTATTTTGTGATTACAAACCCCTTTAGCAGCAGTTCACAGCAAAGCTTAGCACTCAGAAATCCCCCAGGCTTCAAATAAATGCCGCGTTTGACAGTCCTAACTGTTTAAATCTCTAATTTACACTCCGGATCACTCTTGTGTGTCGCAGTCTCTTTTTTCCGTTGTGTGTTTCTGGCTGTGAAAGTATTTGCGTGCCTGTCTCTTTAAGTGTACGGCAGCAGCAGCGAGCCGAGAGAACAGAGCAGAGCTCCCATCTGGAGGGTGGCTGAGTGGAGCGGTGACTGAGCGGCGGGCCCCACTCGGGCCTCTAGCTGGGTGGTCCAGATGGGAGGAACCAGACACAAATAGCTATAATTTACTTCAGGAGCCCCTGTAATTACAGGCCCAAGGATTGGAGCTCAATTCCTGCAGATGCCTGAATGCATTAAATATGAACGCGGTGTCTGTTGTGCGACACAAAAGCATGTTTGCATTTTCCAAATGGATACGGCCTTCACATACAGCCCACCGCCACTTTTTTGAAGTAATGTGTTTATGTAACCTAGATGTCAGATAGCTGCATGAATGAAACCAGGAGGGTAAATGTTTATGTGCATGAGGCTGTATACACTTCTGTCTCTCTCTCTCTCTTTGTTTCCTCCACTTTCTCTATATCTCTCTCCCTTTCGCTCCATCTCTCAATTAAAGAGTAAGATATGTGCGGCCCAGTGGGCTCAGTCAGCCACTGCAAGCTTGCCATCATTGGTTGGGACATGGAGGGGCAGGCAGGCAGGCTCTGATGCGGACCGGTTTGTTTCATGTGCATTTGGCATGGGCACAGATACCCCGCGTCCTCTTTTCACTACCGCCGTCGTTAATTAGGGGGCTGGACTACAGAGTTTCCTCTGTGCTTTTTGATGATTTTTATCCTAGCTCAGCATACCACATGAACAGCATTTCTTCCTCTACTCTTATGCCTGGCTCCCTCCCTCTATTAACTGCTCACATCTTCGATCCAGGCATAGTGACTCAGTGATCAATACCCAAAATGTTTGGTCTTCCTATGAAAAACCACAGTTTATGCTTAACACTGTTTTTTTAGTCATTAATCAAACCAGTGGTGGAAAATTAACCCAGGAAAGAGTTTCTGTGGGTCTGAGTGTTTAAGCCAGCCACATGTTGAATGAGAATTTATGCGGCCTGTTTGTTAGCCTTGTGTAATGGCATGTGTTGTATACTTCAACTCGGTTTGGTGTGATATGAGCACAAATCCACCCCACATCTGTTATTGGGGTTAAATGGACAGTACACAGGGGAGTTAGAACTGTATTGACTCTAATTTCAGCTTAATTTAGGTTTAATTAGGAAATTAACCTCGCTCCTTCTACAGATTGTGGTTGTTGAAACAATTGTTGCAGTGTTGCCATTATCACACAACTACATTGTTCCTCTGATTATGTTTATACAGAGTAAAACTGAATCCACCGGTGGAGACAATTGAAAATAAAAGAATAACATCACGACTGCAAATATGACACACTTTCTGTATGTTTAAATATTACATGCAATTTCTCTTTCTTAGCTGGCAGTCGAGTAAGCAAGGAACTGCGATACACGAAGGAAAAGCAGGGAGAAGAGGCAGTGTTCACATCTCAGATGCTCATACAGACACCCAAACAGGAAGGAACCAATATTCTTACCCAGGAGGCTTTGTTGCTTCATCTAGAGGCTGCTCTGTCAGCCAGCAAAGTCCAGGTGTCTCTTTATGGAAAGTGAGTACAACCCCCGACAGGATTACAGGGAATTTTGTAACGCTTTTACATGTGGTCCTGTCCCAGGATGTCTTTTAATATGTGGCTTTGAAATTTCTATCAACAGATCTTGGGATCTTAATAAAATTTGCTTCAAATCTGGAGTCCCGATTATAGAAAATGTCATGATTGAAAGGGTAAGCATATTTTTACATCCTCTTTGTTACTTTCTTATTATTTTGGCTATAAGTTTCAATTCTTAAAACGTATACATTGCCTTGCTTTTGGTATTACTTTTATACATTATGCATTGTTTTCCACAGATGATTGACAAGCTTTTTCCCTGTATGATTGTGACTCCATTGGATTGCTTTTGGGAAGGCTCCAAGTTGCAGGGAGGCTCTGCCTACTTACCGTAAGCATTTTTCTCACTCTTATTTAATACACAATCACATTTCTGTGATAAATTCATATATAATTGGTATAAATAGGTTTTAGCTAAGAGATACAGAACTAAGGGGGGACTCAAACTGTAACGCTAACAGGTCTGACCTCAATCCCTTCAAGATAAGACACACTCCTAAACAATTGAGCTTTAACTTCAACTAAACACAACCCTGGCTGCGACAAACTCTGACATCAAGCCCTTAGCAAAGGGTCTGTTTAGTCTGTTGATAAGCTGAGAGCCAGTTCCGTCGTCGCTGGGACTTGAGCTGTCATCAGTGTGGTGAGGGGGCTTTGCAGGATAATCTCTAATCCTGCACCCCTGTCCCACCAACCTATTCCTCACCAAGCCTGAGGAAACCCTTATGGAAAGGGGACAGAGAGAGAGAGAGAGAAAGAGAGGGATGACTGCTACTGGGTGGGAGGAATAAGTGGAGGGGGGACCGGGGAGCCTTTTGGTCAGACAATGGTAAGCATTCTTTTAGTTTACGAGTGAGTGTCCATCAGTGAGGGGGCCCTGGAGGGGGCCCGGCTTTGTCAGCACTGGGTAACACTGTGCATTCTCATGGTAATAGCCCAGGCTCTGAGCTGTAAGTTGTCCAACAAATAAAATGGGCATTATTCAAGTCGTGGGCCCAGAAAGAGAGAGAAGATGGAGTGATAAATAGGAAAGAGAAATTAACAGTTTACACTTCGCTAGTTTATACGTCCACCCATAACAACTATGTATAGTTTTGGAAGTGTAAAATTTTATTTAGAAAATGTTTTGCATGTTATGTCTTGCATTTATTTCAATATTGTTTCAATTGATTACCAGCCTTTTATATTCGGACACTTTACTTCAAAAATACTGCCATTTATTGTCTTGTTTTCTCAGTTTTGCTGAGTATGAAGAGAGGCTTGAGTTAGTCACTGAGGCTTATGCCCTCTCAGGCTTCCGCTTCAGTTCAGATGTTTTTTTATCCAAAGAGTAAAGAGAAAGAGAGAGGGAGAGAGCGAAAGGGAGGGAGAGAGTGAGTGAGGGAGAAAAAACTTGGGGGGAACAAAGAGCAGCAATCTATGGAAAAACAAAAGGGCCCTGGCCGGTTCACTCAAGCAAAAAATAGGAGATAAAGGAGACTCTTTTTGCAAGCAGGAGCAAAGGCGCTTGGTATGTGGGAATGGAAGAGGACCAGCTTTATTTGAAGCTGCTCTTCATGAGTTATTGGAGTGAGATTGGGCCTGGAGTTAGACCACTATTCGCTTTTATTCTTTATACCCACAAATACTCATCACGGTGAATGGCCCCTCTCTCACTCCGGGGGAATTGGTGTCATTTTTAGTCTAGATTTCAAATGGGAGTTTTGCTTCTTTTCCTTGTGATATAGTATTTAATGTCACGATAATGGGAAAGTGACAGGTTAGTTTTTCATGCTTTTAATCTTTCTGGTTATCAGTGTTAGCAGCTTTTTGCAGAACAAACCTGCTGACATGTTACACTGCAGCAAATCAACACGCTAAAGGAGCCGAACTGTAACTGTAAAGAATTAGCACTTGACACATCAATAGTCAATTCAGTCTCTCAATAACCATCAAAGACAGATTAAAATTTCGAGGGGCCGAGAACACTGGGCTCAAAGCAGCATTCAGCAGGGTCGGCACAGCCTCTCCCAACTTAACCAATGCCCGCCTTCATTCTTATCAAGATGTTTAGTGGCAGAGGTAATCGTTATGACTCGATGCACAAAGTTAAGAAACAGCAGCCTGTAGACCGCCGGCACATTATGCCTCTCCGTGTAACAGGATAATAAACGCTACTTTATCCAGCATCTGTAGCCCGTCCCCACTAGGGAGGGACTGGTGCAGGCAAAGAAGCAGATGTAGGGAAGGCTAATAGAGTGTTGTTTTTTTTAAAGATGAATTTACACCTTCTGCATGACGTTTGTTTATGGGCTTACTTTATCCATGTATATTAAAGCATCTTTTTTGCATTTATAGGGGCATGCCTGACATTCAGTGGATGAATTTGGACCCTATCAAACTAATGGAGGAGTTGAGCCAGTTTACGTCTCTTGAAGGCTTCAGAGAGATGTTAGATAAGGCTCAGGTGGGCCACGCCTACATGAACCGCCCGTGCTTGGATCCCAATGACACAGACTGTCCTCAAAGTGCCCCTAATAAGGATCCACAGCAGGTGGGCACAGTGTTGCAAAACAGTATGATGCAAAAGACAATGTGTTATAATGGGTTGAGTGCCTAGTTTTTATGAGTTTGCATTAAATGCACTGTCTGCATTTTCTTTAGGTCCCTGACATTGCTGCAGAACTTCAGGGTGGTTGCCATGGTTTCTCCAAGAAGTTCATGCACTGGCAGGAGGAGTTGATCCTGGGCGAAAGAGTAAAGGACTCCCAGAATGCTTTGCAGAGGTGAGAAAGAAGGAGAAAAGAAAAAAGAAGAGAGGAGAGGGGGTGGGCCTCTCGCGGGAGGCCCTGATGAGAGAAAAAGCGAGAGGGAAAACCAGAAAAAGACAGAGATAGAGAGAGGGAGGAATCTTTCTGACTCCTAATAACCTCACACATTTAAAGAATTCCTTACGTGGAGAGGGATCAGTTTCCACCTCTGACCCCAGTATAGGAAAGACCAATTAAACATGATGGACAGCCACATAACCTATGGATCGATGTAAAATGCAGAGGGAAGAAAAAACACATTGAAATAGAAAAAAGTGCATAGGATACAAAGTAAACAAACTGGGCCTAAACTAAAGGCAAAGGCAAATTTATTATTCAGTCACCTGTGTGTATTTTCAATACAATGCAAAGTTTTATCTACAGTAAATAAAAGTCCACACTGGCCTTACACATAAATGCAAGCTTCATTTCCACTTGTTTAAACACTCAATTTACATTAAAATGTTATCTGCATCCTCTCCTCTACAGTGCGGAGGCTCTTCAGAGCATGTTCCTCCTCATGAGTCCCAAACAGCTCTACGAGCACTTCAAAGATGACTACGAGATCCATGATATAAACTGGAATGAGGACAAGGCCACTGCTATCTTGGAGTCCTGGCAGCGAAAGTTTGTTGAGGTAATTTCATGTTTCATAATACATTTATCACTATATGAAGCATGAGAAAGCAAAAGGTTGGTGGGCTGTGATGGAGAAGTAATCAGAATGGAGCAATGGTCAGCCGATGAGGTCACAAGTGGTGCAGGGGGGTTGTTTTCCTTAGGCCAGAGGATGGCAACGTCTGCCTGAATTCCATCAATCCTCAGCTGCCTAGTAAACGGAGTCCTCATAGGAGGCCACCGACAGACTCCCAGTTATAGGAACAAGCTGTTTTTGTGATAACTGACACCCAGCAGGCTGACCGAAAAAGAGTGAGGGAGGGAAGACCCTCCAGCAATGTCTACTGCCTCAGAGAGAGAGAGAGAGGGAAGTGGAGTCAGGGGAGGTTGGGGGATAGGGCACTGTAAAAACAAAGTGCAGGGGTATTTCGTTCCCCTTAAGGTTGTCGACCATTCATGGTGCTGATGGAGTAGCCAGAAAGACCATGTGATCTCATCTGATCCATCTGACCTCTGCCCTCTGGCATCTGTGCTCATTATTTCTCGCTTGTCAAGCTTCATAGGGATTCGTGCTATCTTGTTTGTGTGTTATTAGGATAAAATACAAGGTGGATGGGGGCATGGCCCACAGAGAAGAATGTAATATTTGTGTGGCTTGTCGGGATAATGTCATTTAAGATTTGTTCCTTGTTCCGCAATGAGTGCATGAGGTTATAGAGAACGAACACAAAAACATAAAGCAACATTACTTAGGGTATAAATCTCATGAAGCGGTAATGAAATTACATGTGTTGGCAAGAGAGATCTTTGAAACACATACATATTTAAATAGTGATTTTTTTCAGGTTGTCCATGGGAGCATTCCTCAGAACGCTTCCTCCAATGTTTACGCCTTCTCCACCACCACTCTCAATGACATCATGAAGTCTTTCTCCGACGTCAGTGTGCTCAGGGTGGCAGGTGGTTATCTGCTCATGGTAAGACATCCATGCTGGCGGCAAATACAGCTATGGCTAAGCGAAATACATTGATTGTGTCTTTTATATGTTTGGAGCTATTCCCTTACACATGCGTCTTTCTGTGCGCAGCTGGCATATGCATGTGTCACCATGCTGCGCTGGGACTGCGCTAAGTCCCAGGGTGCTGTGGGGCTGGCAGGAGTGCTGTTGGTCGCTTTGTCAGTGGCTGCAGGACTTGGATTGTGCTCACTGCTGGGGCTTTCCTTTAATGCTGCCACCACGCAGGTATATACACACCTGAACTATGTCTTCAGTTTACACTTTCCCTAGGGGCTTGGCTGCAACTCAGTGATGTGTGTTTCTCCACAGGTGCTTCCATTTCTGGCCCTGGGCATTGGAGTCGATGACATGTTCTTGCTGGCTCATTCCTTTACTGAGACCAGGTCCAATATCCCATTTAAGGTATGTAGTCTTTCAACTGTCTTTGGAACTTGACTTTTCTTAAGTTGAGATGAATGTATTGTTAAGGCTTTTTTGGCTCATTTTTTGGCATTTCTGTTACTGTGTAGGAAAGAACGGGTGACTGTCTGAGAAGAACTGGCACCAGCGTGGCTCTGACCTCTATCAATAACATGATTGCGTTCTTCATGGCTGCCCTAGTGCCTATTCCTGCTCTCCGGGCCTTCTCACTTCAGGTATGATTGTACTTTTGTGTGCGAGTTCATGTCGTAAATTACTGCGCCCTGTGATGTCCATTCAGCAAGACTGGCAGAAGCAGTGACTCTGAAAAGGCCAGTGAAAGTGGCTTTAATAAACGAGCAGTCAAAGTTAATTCAGAGCGAGGGCGGCCTTGGACCTTTTCTCTTTCTCGCATTCTCTCTCATTTTTATGGTCGAACCCCTTTATCCACCTAAAATCACAGCCTGCTTCTCAGGTGGAAGGGAATACATAGAGAGAAAGAGAGAGAGAGAGAGAGAGAGATAATAAGATGAGTTAATATATCACTATATCACCCAGCCATCAGACTCTGCTCCTCTGATCTCCCCAGGCTAACACTGGGTGGTCTGTGCTGTAATGATACAGAATATAATGTCTGTCTGAGGCTTGTGGAGTTGGGGGGTGTTCTGCTCAGACTCGTTGTGACCTTGGGAGTCCCCTTTCCTTGGATTGTTGACTATTTAGGGAGTGGGGGAGGGGGTTGCCGTTTGATTTAGGGTGCATATTTTACTTTCTGGGATTCAATCCGAGGCACTAAAACAGTGAGGGATCCTGAATGCAAAGTATTTTTTCTCAAGTTCAAATGGCAGCTGTGGAGTCAGATGCCATTGAAGAACTTGTGAACGAAAAGGCTTTGGCCTCTGTCCTAAAGCCTCTCACTTTTTATTTCAGGCTGCTATTGTGGTGGTCTTTAACTTTGCCATGGTTCTTCTGATCTTCCCTGCCATTCTGAGCTTGGACCTGCACAGGCGAGAGGACAAAAGACTGGATATACTCTGCTGTTTCTACAGGTAACTACAATGGATTGTTCTCCTATTTAATTTCATTTCATTTGCTTTTAATAATTAGGATTGAATGGTGCATCTAAATATCGGTCAATATGTTTTTTTCCTTCCAGTCCCTGCTCATCTCGAGTAATCCAGATTCAACCTCAGGAGTTCTCAGATGCCAACGACAACCACCAACATGCCTCGGCTACCCCTACCTACACTAATTCCACTATTACTACCAGCACCCACATCACCACGACTGTTCAGGCCTTCACTCAGTGTGATGCAGCTGGCCAACATATTGTCACAATACTGCCTCCCACTTCCCAAATTTCCACCACCCATCCATCAGTGGTTCTCTCCACCCCCACTCCCACCACAGATCCTTATGGTTCCCAGTTGTTCACCACCTCCAGCTCCACCCGAGACCTTCTAGCCCAGGTGGAGGAGCCAAAGGAGGGCCGTGAGTGCGTTCCTCTGCCCTTTTTTCGCTGGAATCTGTCAAGGTTTGCACGGGAAAAGTATGCACCTCTGTTGCTCAAGCCTGAAACGAAGACTGTGGTGGTTGTCGTCTTTGTTGCTCTTCTCGGCCTCAGTCTGTATGGTACAACAATGGTTCATGATGGACTCTACTTGACTGACATTGTCCCTAGAGACACCAAGGAGTATGACTTCATCACGGCCCAGTTTAAATATTTTTCCTTCTATAACATGTATCTGGTTACCATGGATGGCTTTGACTATGCCCGTTCGCAAAGACAGCTTCTACAGCTTCACAATGCCTTTAACTCTGTGAAATGTGTGGTTAAGGACAGCAATCACAAACTTCCCAGAATGTGGCTCCATTACTTCCAGGATTGGCTCAAAGGTAAGCCTTGGTTTCACAATGTGTTCTCTTTATTTAGCTGGGCTTTCTAAGGCAGTTATTTGCCTTATTATAGTTGTTGCTGTTACATCTTTTTTAAACCTCAAACTCTAAATATTAGGCCTGTAACTCATCCTGTACAGGGTGTTCCATGGTAAATTAATGTTGTAGTGAATTATAAGAATTATGTTATTACTCTTTTAAATCAGTAAGACAGATTTTTTTTACTCAGAACACCTATCCATATCTTGTCCATTATCAATCTATATGGTTATATTAACGCTGACAAATAAGATGAAAAATGGCTATTCTAAGAGATGCCACATAAACTCGCATCTTCCATTGTGTTCATTCTATATCTGAGATAATTTATTCTTATCACAGAAGGTGAGAGAAAGAGTTCAGTGAAAGTTCATTTCTCTCATATGCTTTTGTTTTCCTTCCACCTGGCCAAAGAGAGGATTATGGGCGGGTCAGGGGTTATCTCGGACGTATTGTGAGCCCTCTGCTTATATTATCCTGTGATAAGAGCTTAACTGTGTGGTGATTGTACAATAGTTAAAACCCAGTGAATCAAAAGCTATTTATTTTGAATGGCTCTGGAAACTGGAGGCTGTTGAAAGACTCTTTTTCTCCCTTTACTCCATGTCCCCCCACGCTATTTCCTTTTCTTGTGAGGAGATCTCTGTAATTACAGAATGGTTGTGGAAACTGTTTTTCAGCTGTTGCCAGACTTTGTAATTTGGAGAGCCCGAAAGGCTTTCTCTGGTTAGTTTATTCAGCCCACACACACTTATTCAGCACCAGGCAGAAAGACGGAGAGCTCAGTGAGGGGAGAGGGAGTTTATACATCTGTTTGTGTTATTGGATTGGCAGTAAATCTGCCAAAGAAGTGATTTTACCGATCCTGTCATAGCGTACTGAATTGTGAATAGAAAATGTACTAGGCTCTAATTTCACATTCCCATTCTCCACGTAGGTTTGCAAGCTACGTTTGATGCCGATTGGGAGACTGGCAGGATCACCTATGACAGCTATCGTAACGGCACTGAGGATGGAGCGCTTGCGTACAAGCTTCTCATACAGACAGGCTCAAAAAAAGAGCCTTTCAACTACAGCCAGGTGTGTGGTCAACTGTTGAAGCATTCAGAAATACTGCTGCAAAACTTGGCTGTCTAATGTTTGGTCCCACAGTCGCTTACACTTTATTGTTTTGCTTAAAGCTCACATCCCGTCGTCTGGTGGATGAGGATGGTCTTATTCCCCCTGAGGTATTCTACATCTACCTGACAGTATGGGTCAGTAATGACCCACTAGGGTATGCAGCCTCTCAGGCCAACTTCTACCCTCATCCTCGCGAGTGGATTCACGATAAATACGACACCACTGGGGAGAACCTTCGCAGTAAGTGACCACCTTTTTCACGCCATCTCATAGTATAAAGTAATTTGGTTTTGCGTTATTTTTTATATAGTGTGTCTAAAAGCTTGGCCTTTTCTCTCTTGTAGTCCCTGCAGCGGAGCCTCTAGAATTTGCCCAGTTTCCTTTCTACCTGAACGGCCTCAGACAAGCCTCGGACTTCATTGAGGCCATTGAAAGTGTGCGATCTATTTGTGAAGAGTTCATGCGTCAGGGAATTCAGAACTATCCCAACGGCTACCCCTTCCTGTTCTGGGAACAGTACATTGGTCTACGCCACTGGTTTTTGCTGTCCATCAGCGTTGTCCTGGCATGCACCTTCCTGGTGTGCGCCATCCTCCTGCTCAACCCATGGACCGCAGGCGTTATTGTAAGTCTTCTATCCCTAATCCATTTCCAACTCTTTTTCTATGCTCTTCTCCTATTCTCTCAATTCTAACGCTCCACCTGATCCCCTCAACACAGCTCAATAACTTTGCCACCGGGGCAGTTTTCTAGGGAGGGCCTTGGCGGGTTGTCTAGAGGGTGCTGCTTGCATACACACATATACACACAGACTCACACATACATACTCTTCCCCTCACCTCTTTTGTCATTCAAATGGGTGTTGCAAGACTTTCTAAAGAAGAAATGCAAAGCTCTCCTGAAGGCTTTTACCTACAGCTGCCTTTGTCTAGAAATTGGGGACAGGACGGATCTGCCCAGTCACGACCTTGGCCTGCTAAACCCATCCATCAGGGACTGTGTGTCATGGGGGGTGTGGGTGTGGGCTTTTCACACAGGCTGGTTGGGTCCTGCATTTAGTGCAAATATAGAGGTGAAGAAAAAACTGGCAATTGCTTTGGTTAAGATAAATTTCGGCTTAACTGTAGCGTGTCAAACTCCGTGTGTGTATGTGCCAATACCATTTATTATGATAAAGCAGAACTGTAGCTTTTATGATATTCTCACACATGCACTTTATCTCCCCGAAACCATCCCTGTCCTCTTCAGTTTCACAGCCTATATGTGGCCGCAGTTAAACGGGTTTTACCATCTCCAATTTGAGCGTGACCAGATTTGGACCCCTGCCAACATCAAAGGTTCTCAGGGCAAACACTTAACCAACTGCCCTCTTTATTGTATCAAAAAAACTTTCTCATGAGTAGAAAAACATTACGGACTAAATAGTACGTGATTGCAGACAGGAGGTCCTTATGCTCTTTTTGTCACTTTTTGAATTGAGAAGACATGGGGAGGGGCCATGACATGATCCATCATGTAATCTGATACTTGGTGCAGATGATGGTGTAAGTGGGGGATGCTGGCCCAAATAGGCTTATTTCCGCATTATGATTCATTTTTTTCCACACTTCATTTCTCTTGGAATTGAACATTGAGACTTCAGTATTTATTATTCTTTTCTGAACGCTTGTGGTACATCAGCTAACATGCTAATATTTTCTTTTCCCCTCAGGTTTTTATTTTGGCCATGATGACAGTGGAACTTTTCGGCATCATGGGACTGATTGGTATCAAACTGAGCGCCATTCCCGTAGTCATCCTCATAGCCTCTGTTGGAATTGGAGTGGAGTTTACTGTGCATATTGCATTGGTAAGACTATTTTTCAAAACAGTTCACGCTGAACTGAAGCTGAGTTCAAGTATACAGAATTTTGACCAGTCTCTTTTTCCTCACTGTGTAGGGTTTCCTGACTGCCATCGGGGACAGAAACACACGTTCAGCTGTGGCAATGGAGCATATGTTTGCGCCTGTGATTGACGGTGCCATCTCCACACTGTTGGGAGTGCTTATGCTTGCCGGCTCGGAATTTGACTTCATCATGAGGTGAGTGATTGACACTTTTCCGTGCAGGTCTCTGTCGCTGGCCCATATGCTGGCTTTGAAAAGGGTGGCAGGCCATGTGGCTCTAGGGTACAGGTGGTAACGTTTGCCTTCCATCTCTCCCTCATCACCTGGTGTTGTCAGTCTGGATATTAACTCCCCTCGGACCACCACAGCACTCTCACAAACATCCTCTGAGTAGCTTGAATGCGCAACAAATGGAAGAAACATCAAGGGAGCGTGGCAGCTGCTTGTAAACATGTAAATATACAACCCACTGAGCGCTGACTCATACGTGCACACGCTCACCCACCCTGATTGTATGGAGGACATCGACTGTCCATTAATTTCGTCCAGACCTTCAGCAGGGCACCACATAAAGAATGTCCGTCCTGCCCAACATAGGGTCAGACACACAACAGCCAGAAGTTACAAAATCCCTCTAACCATTGCATTTGGGCTTTTTTTGCCTGGTTTAATGTTCGCTTCCCATGAAGCAAATAACAGTGTTTTTCAGTTGGATCTGGGCTCTGCTGGAAGCAAACCACAACCTTGAGAGTTGCCTCAAACAGACCCATAACTGCAATGCAATGCAAAATGCAATGTTAGAAGATTTTTAAATGTTTTGACGATCCCAGGATGGTCTCTTAGGCTTGTTTTGCAAATTTTAAAGGAGAGCAACATTTTTTTGCAGCAAATATAGTGAATGCAAGGAAAAGCAGCATGGTTTGAGTGTCCAGGAAACTGCAGGGGGGTGTTAGACCAGATTGCTTAGTGGTAAAGCTACAGGAAAGATTGGGGGTTGGGCATTGGAGTGAACCATTTGGTGAAAGTGGTGTGCCAGCACTAGGGCATTCACGTTGGGAGGTCCTGTTTAGATGTAGAGAGAAAGAGAAAGAGGCCTGGCCCTGTAGCTGGGGAGTAGCATAAATACATTGCTGTAAACATCTTCTGGCTGTGGGACACTGAATAAACAGGAGAACAAGCTCAGCGGCCCCTCTAAGAACGAGCCGCCCCTTCCAACCCCTGACTCGGAATGGAAAAGATTACAGTTTATATAAACAACAGAATTCCTAACACTAGGTCTACTCTGGAGGTCTAACCCAAGCGGGGCCCATGGATGGTTTAGTCTTTTTTCTTTTTTCACTCCTTAAATAAATCACGCTCCACTTTCGGAATGTTGACTTAGTAAAATAAACAAGCGCCTTTTTTCCGATCTTTTCATGTATACAGGGCCGTCAGACAAAATGAGTGCCTTTAACTAACAAAAGGTGGATGTGAGTCCAGCCAGAGATGGTTGGCTGCTCTGTCTGTTTCTTCATTCTTAAACAGCCCTCATGTTTTCACTGTGTTGAAAGGGACAATTTTGGCTTTTTAGCACTCATATCAAAGTGTCACTCATGCTATGCGAGTCCTCTAACTGTTTAAGGCATCTAAATAGAAGGTTTAAAAAGCTGAGTAAGAAAGAAAATGGTTGATACTCAAGCTGTCCGATTCATCAATGTTAATGAGGCAGACATGAGAGAAGGGGGAGCAATGGGTGGAGAGAATGAAAGCAGGCTTGCTTGTCGCCGTATGAGAAACCCATAACATAGCTCAGCCTCTGGTTTAAATGTGGCATGTAATTCTGACCAGTCTCCAGTAGTGCTGCATTTTACACACAGACCCCAACATGCCACCTTGGAAATGTGGGTTTTAGAGGTCAATTTAAATATTACCTCTCCCTAACTGTGCATAATGTCTAAAATAAGTAATTACAGTCTTTTGAGGTACTGAAACGGCTCAGGTCTCGCCTCTTCAGGGAGCCGTGATAGATGCAACTAAAATAGATCCAAAATGGAGGTTAAGTGGTGCAATGACCATCAGACCTGTAATCTTTTTAACAGGGTTTTTGATTTATTTGCTTGACGGTTCTCAGACAGCCAAAGTAAACACATAGCCTTATTGGAGGAGATGGGTCAATGGCCAGCAGTTTCCACTGTATGCCTGGAATACTCTGAGCAGATACACCAACTATTAACTTTTTTCCCTTTTTCTTCTTCTTTCTAAAACCCAATGTACTTGTAGATGTGACAGAAGCATGATGGCAAGAGGGGGGAAGGTTAAGAGAACATACCAGATTTTTTTCTTCTTTCCTTACCTCCAAAAGTCTGAACCACAGCTAAAGTAGCCCAATTGTCTCTTTTCATTGTAACCATTTAACTGAAGTGCTCTCTAATTTTCTAGTGCTGTCTCTTTCTTGTGGTGAATCAGAGCCCTCCCTCATTGCTCTGAACTGAAGCACAGAGATGCAGACACCCTTGCAGCCCTGCAGACTATTAGTGACTCTAGATGTTAACACGGCAGCCTGCTATAGCAGTTCTCAGCCCTGTATCCTAAGCCTTTACTCTTTACATTTGGCATTTGCCCAAGAGCCAGAGCCTCTGGAACCTCATTCACCACCCTCTCCGATGGCCCCTTTGTTCAAACACACATTTTTGGTGCCACTTTCAGCCTTGAGCATCTCTGCAGTGCTTCACACTGCTCCTGCAGACCTCCATGTTCTTGGCTCAGGTTGTGTACGGTCGTATCTCCTGCTAGTTTTCCGCACTGCATTGAGGTTTCTGCTTCCGCCACCTCCACTGAGGAATGGTGAGGTCCAAAGAGTTTCAACAGTACAGCTAGTCTTAGTATTCGTCTTACTCAGACCAGCGTGGGCTAGTGCAGGAGATTTTTGTCAGCACAAATCTCCCATGCAAACAGAGGAGTTGTTGACTGTTGAACCGCTGTTGATGGACTCAAGGGCCAGTTTTACTGGCTCTGCACAGAGCAGTCTGTTACAGATGTGAAAGAAATGCCTTTGAACAGATCTCATTGCTATTGTTGCATGATTAGCTCTTGAGCCAACATGGCTGTTGGGAGGAGGGAGAGAATGATGGAAAGAGATAGAAAGCAAAGGTCTGGCCTGGCCGGTCCAGTGTAAACACAGAGGTGGCATGCTCTGACCATGGAGAAATTTGATCTCAATGAGAGTGGTATTAAATTGCGGAGGGAAAATTACATTAACAGCAGTAGCAGCTTTTGGGCCAGAGCAAGGGAAGAAAGCAATGGAGAGGAGTGAGTGTTTCTGATGCGTAGAATCTGCTCACTAATGTAAACACATCTCCTCAGGAAGTGGTAGGGCAGTGGTGATAGATGAAGGCTCCCAGAGGGAGAAAAAGCGAATGCTGCTTCCAAGATGGAACCCAGGAATTTCCCTCCAGCTCAGTCGCCAGAAGAAAGTAAGCAGGGAGAGGAAATGCAGGCAAAGGTTAAAGATAAAAAATAACGGACGCAGCATCCCTGCCACCCTGATCCTGTGTGATGCTTCAAATTGTGCATGTTTGGTGGTTGCTTTAACTTTAATATTCTCTTCTTCTATGTTTTCTCCTGTAGGTACTTCTTTGCAGTTCTGGCCATACTAACATTATTGGGGATTCTGAATGGTTTGGTGCTACTTCCAGTATTGCTGTCACTCATGGGCCCTCCGCCCGAGGTCGTGCCCGCCAACAACAGCAATCAATTGCAAAGTCCCTCCCCTGAGCCCATGCCTCCACCTATGAACCACCACGGGTACTATTCCGGGCACATCCCAAAGGGACCACGTCAGGCGTTCTCCGAGACCTCAGATTCCGAGTACTATTCTGAAACCACAGCTACTTCTGGCATTGGCGAGGAGGAATACAAGTACTGTGATAGAAGCACATACATCACACCACCAGCTCACCCTCCCACCTCCCATATTCTACTGGAAGCCAGCGAAAATCCCAGCTTCCCTAAACTAACAGTAAGTTTCTCTTCTTGAGATTAAGGGAACATTTAAAGATTTAACTGTTTGTTTCTAATAAGCACTTTTGTAATATGTTTGCACTTTTTTGCTTTCAAGGTGGTGAAACCTTTTAACGAAAATGGCACTAAAGGACATATGAGCGAGTCTGCCCAGAATGCTGTGAACTCGGTCAGTTCACAGATCACTCGATGGGATAATAAACACGAGTACCAAGGGCCAAAGCGACAACATTTACCAAGTGACAGGACCCACGGTCCTCACAGGACTACACAGTCACAACCAGGGAGAAGGCAGCCGCAAAACAGGACTACAGCCCCGGCCAATGGCCCTGGGGCATTGCAGCGGACTAACAATGCCATCACCATGGTTACGGCCACAGCCTCAGTGACAGTGGCAGTGCACCCCAGTTTGCCGGGGTCATATCAGGGTTACATGCACGAGGGGTTTGAGGATGAATCAGACTCTTTTGAGGACTCTAAGAGGACTTCGCAAACTTATGGGAAAACTACAAATTATAAGAGTGACTCTTTTGAGCTTCAAGATCTGGAATCCACAGAGAAAAGCCAGCATCAAGCTAACCAGGCGCTAGGTGAGAGCTTTGACCTTCTTATAAAATACAACTTCCACACTTAACAAACTAGGTACATCATTTATTTGTGACATGCTACCTGTATTGATCTTAACCATGTATTATTTTTTGCATATGTTACAGGTGGTGCATGGATTCAAGCAGCCAAAGATTGCTAGACTCCTCCCAGCCCCCACATCCCTTTGTCTGGAATCTCTGGCTGTCTTGGGAAGTTCCCAACCCCAGCCCGGTGTCTTTTGTCTCTTTGAACTGTACATAGACCTCACACAGACAAGAGGATTTATTTTAAAATTATTAAAAAGGTCTGCTTAGACATGTATAAATATATATATATTTTAATACTAAAAAGAGGGAAACTATTTTAAAATGTGCTGTATAACTTGTGTATTCATTTGTGTAAAAACAGATTTTGAAATGTGTTATATGTATAAAGAGGTGATAATATTAGGTTATTGAAATGCAAGGTCAGTGTTCCTTTATTGCTGCTACACTTCAAATTTAAGATGACGTCTTGAACATATGCAGTACCCCCTTCCCCGACGTAAGCCAAGACATAACTTTATCTTTACAAGTTCTTAAACTGCAGCCAATAGGAAGCTTATCTGTATTGTTTAAAGATGTTGACTTATCTTTGATTGCACTGTACAAAATCTAAACTTACATAGATAGCAGTTTTTCTCTGTCAACATTTTCAGTGTTTCTACTTTATTTATTTTTCTTTATTTTTACTGACAGCAACCATTGTGCCTTCTTAACTTTCAATCTTACATAATTAACTTGTCAAACAGTTTATTAATGAGTTACCACCATATTGTTAAGTAATGGCAGTGTCGTTGATACATACACTGTTTATTTGTTCACTTCATCGTCTCCATGTGAGTGTGAAATGCATTATATGATGTGTAGCACAGTGTGCAGTGAATAGCATGACTATGGGTCTAATTTGTTTTTAACATTATTACATTATATAGTCATTGCAGTCAACATTCACATACTTGAAGGGTGGTTAAATGACAATTTTATTTTTCTCTAGTTATTTTAGCCATACATTGATGAGTAAGCTTCGGTTTGTCACTAAATATGTATACGTCCCAGGCAGCACATGTTTGGGAGATATGAGGCGAATGTGTCGTTTACTCAAATATTATTCAGAAAGGGAATTTTGTGCTAAGTGCAAAGGAGATTTTTTGCTTGTTTGTTTTCTCATTGTCATCTTGTTAGCTGCATTTGCGCATTTGTTTACTAGGTAGTTGCCCCCTGGGCTTCTCCCAAAAGGCCAGTGTAGGGACAGATAATAGCTCTGGTGCTAGTCGTCTTAGTCGGTTCAGTTCTCGTTCTTGGGTCCAATTTCAGGCAGTGTATCAGTTGTTCAGTATTGGTCACATTAAATGCAGGGAAGTGTTCATTTAAGTGGCAGCTTCTATCACGGAATTTCTTTCTTGATATTTAACAAAAGTTTTAATGACAACATAATATGTACCTACTGTATCTGGAAAACACAACACAATACAATGTAAAGCACATGTACAGCTTAAAGACAGGAGTGGCTTGGGCAGACAGGAGAAAAGGGTAGAGGATGGGGGTCCTGCATAGGGGTTTTGTTTCAAATGTATGTCATGCCATATAAATTATTTATATTAAATTTTTATTTTTGTAGTTTGTACAGATGTTAGTCGCTAGACTGAAGTTATATTTTTAAAGAGTAAATATATTATAAATATAAATATATAATTATATCTATTTGTTTCTGAGAATTGTTTTGTTTTGTTTTGGGGGTGGGGGGAGTTTGGGTGGAGCGGGCTTTAAAATCTTCATATTGCTGTTTGGAAATAATGAAGGAAAGGGGGGGGCTACAGTCGTCCACCTTGTGTAGACTCTTTGCCTTTCCTTCTCCATGTAAAGATTTAAAGAGTTTCTGTTATTGTTGTCTAAAACACTGTGACTTCAGAAAACTTTGTAAGGAAAGAAAACTTTTGTGACCATCATTTCCTACACCCTTTATAGGAATTCAACTAACAAAATAAATGTAAAAACAAAAACTTTTTGACTCTTTTCTTGCTTGTGCTTGTTATGCTCGACTGTCTGTTTTATATGACCCAGTTTGTGAAATCCCAACTAAAGTAATTTTGTTCACTGCAAAAAATGACTTTCTTACTTAGTATTTTTGTATTGTTTTTAGTAAATATCAAAAATTTCTTAAATCAAGATGTATTTTCTTGATGAGCAAAATGATCTAAGAAAATAAGTCTAGTTTTTAGACAAAAACTATACAATTTAAGTGAACTTGTGCTTAAAACAAGCAAAATTATGTGCCAAGGGTGAGATTTTGCTTAAATTAAGTGTTTAAGAAAAAAAGAAAACTTATTTTTAGATTTTTTTTCTCACCCCATTGGCAGATATTTTTGCTTGTTTTAAGTTTAAATTTACTTGAATTGTATATTTTTGTCTAAAAACTAGACTTATTATTTTTTTAGATATTTCTACTGAAAACAAGACAAAAATACTAAGAAAGTCATTTTTTTGCAGTGTTTGTGTGTGCACTGCAAAAAAAGATTTTCAAGAAAAAAAAATCTTAGTATTTTTGTCTTGCTTTCAGTAAAAATATCTAAAAATTCTTAAATTAAGATGCTTGATCAGCAAAATGACCCAACAAAATAAGTCTAGTTCTTAGACCAAACATATCAAAATTTAAGTGATTTTGGGCATAAAACAAGCAAAAAAAATCTGCCAATGGGGTAAGCAAAAAAATCTTGAACATTTTTCTTAAACACAAAGGGGCAGTTTCGCGGACAGGGATTAGACTAGTTCTAGACTAAAATAAATGTAAGAGGTGTCCAAACTGAAAACAACTTGCACTGACATATCTTAAAATACATCAGTGCCCTTTGTTTTGCCTCAAAATGCATGCAAGTAATGTTTTTAGTAAGGTAAGTTTGTTAAAACTAGTTATATTTCCTAATTAAACTCAGATCTAGTCCTGGCTTAAGCTAAGCCCTGTCTGGGAAACTGCCCCTAAAATCAAGAAAAATTTGCTTACCCCATTGGCAGATTTTTTGCTTGTTTTATGCACAAAATTACTTAAATTTTATATTTTTGGTCTAAAAACTAGACTTATTTTCTTGTCTCGTTTTACTCATCAAGAAAAAGCATTTTAATTTAAGAATTTTTAGATATTTTTACTAAAAACAAGACAAAAATATTGATAATTTTTTTCTTGAAAATCATTTTTTGCAGTGTGTTTTCTACATGAACTCATCCTTTATAATGTAAACAAATTCTGTAAAAATATATGCTATATATAATATTGACTGAGTAGGGACAAATATTGTAATTAAACTCTGATCCTAATCTCATAATTAGATTATAACACTTTCCCCTGGATTTCACAAACAGGCTCACGTATTGAAGTTTTTGTATGCATTACACAATAACAATGTCGTCACTGCAAAGAAAAGCAGTCATTCATGATAAAAGTCACACGACGTTGGCTGAATAAATACTTTTTTGAAGCCGAAGTGTGATGTGATTAGGTGAGAGGAGGGAAGGCAGTTTAGCTACAACAGCTCTACACTTCCTGTTTTATTGTTGTGACTCCCCAGGCCGGTGTCTTCAGTACAATAAGCCCACCTATGGAGATGAAAGGCATGTGCTGTAAATTCCTCCGCTTCCCACAACACGGGCTCATCTGTCAGCTACCTCGGGCCTGTCTGTATCTGATACACTTCTGGCTTTTGAAGTTACTGCCGAGGCCCCTTAGTATTGCAGATGTCAGAGAGCAAAAACGGAGGCCGTAGGGCACGATCACGTTCTACATGTCAAAAGTTTACTTTCTCAAAAGGGGACATGCGAAAGGTGTCGCTTTGTCAAAACGGCTAGAATTGTACAAATCTGTGCAGAAGAAACGCAGCGTATGGTGCAAGTGATAATTGCTTCCTCATTAAAGTTCATTTCAAAACGCAAGTGAGCTTTAGTCGCAACATCTGTGGCATGTCAATTACTATACGGCACAGATGCTGTTAATATTAACAATAAACTGCAATATTTCTTCAAACACTCACATGGCATCTAATGACCAACTCATTACTGAATCAATTTAAACAGACTAGTAAGTATTTGTAATTTCAAATTTGTTAAGTCGAATAATATAATTTAAATTGATCAACTTTGTATGTTTGCTTGAAACATCTCTTTAAGGTTAAAGGTCCCTCTGTTCTTCTCTATCAGAATCAAAATTTGAATGGTGTGACAGAAAAGTTAAACCAGGGGTTTTCAAACTGGGGGCCACGAGATGGTGCCAGGGGGCCCCAGTTTTATGACATTTTATGAAATACATTAATTTATCATGAATTCTGTGTAATTAAACCTAAAAAAAATAAGGCTACTAACCAAAAGCACTACTTTTTTGTATAATTTAATGTTTTTTTATTAAAATGTTGAGTTTTAGAACAGTTTTTTGTCAAAAATTTTCTTTGGGGGGCCGCAAAGGAATGCATCGTACACAAGGGGGGTCACACGCTGAAAAAGTTTGGGAACCACTGAGTTAAACAACCAAACATTTTTAATGTTTCAACCCATCTACACTGTCAAAAGAAATGGTCAAAAGTACATATTGATACCAAATGTATATATGTACCTAAAAGGGTACCTCCTCAGTTACAGCTATAGGGACCTTTTTTGACAGTGTATGGTGTTCATGTTTCAGTCATAATAAATATTTATGTTAAAACATCTTTGCAGATGTTTACTTCATCCCAATAACAACATACAGAATATTTGGTTAGTATTTGTCATTGACGTCTGTTAAATCCAATTATGGTCCAAATTCATTTTTTGTAAAAAAAAATTAATAGGGGAGAAAACAATTTTTCAGAAAAACTTAATTTTTAAAAAAATAATGTTATAGACAGAGATATATTTTTGCTGTGGTCAATAACTCACAAGTGTGGTCTATCAATACCAGGTGGAATTTTGTAAAAATGTAAAACAACTTCAGTATAATTTCACTTTAAACATAAGTAGTGCATTGTTACTTGCAAGGACGAAAGTAACACAGCAAAACAAGATAGATTTTTTTGTGTTACACTTGTTTTTATTAAATATACATCACTATGACCCCGTTAATATGTAACTGCAAACATATTTTGTAATTTATCTTTGTAAAAAATAATGAAATTACATTTTCATTTTAAATTTCAGTTTTATCAAATGATTTAAAAGCAACCAACAGTACAAACTTAAACTGTTGAGAATAAAAACATTTTCAACAGTTTGAACACTATGAACATGAAATGAAATCAAATTAGAATAATATCAATTTTCAACATATGCATCAGTATTAGCAGCGGGGTAAAAGTAACAAGTGTTACTTTCGTCCCAACAGGATCTCTTCACATTTAAACCCATTTTACTTTTATTTTGAAAAACTCTGAGAAGTGAAACTTTAGGATGTGTTAGGTCACTAAACAACCTGTAGATTGATCAGTATTTTAACACATGAAATCAGAAACACAACACGTTATAGGAACAAAATGACCGCTTTAGGAATTTACTCATCATGGTTGAAAACACTTTTCTGTCTCTACACGTGGAAAACGATGAGTAAATAACGCAATATTTGTCAGCTCTGTCAGGGGTTGTGTAAGATGCTGTTGTAGTTTGGGATGCAAATGTTATCAGGGCTCTGAGAAAATCGCTTTGTTAATTTCGTCCCGCATTACTTTTGCCCCAGTTCTCCAATACTCAAAAAAAGAAATGATATGCATGTAAAAAACATCTTGATTCATACTTTTTATTTCCTTTATTAGGCAAACAACATACTCAATGAATAAATAATAAAATGTTTTGTTAACTCTTTTCTCTAACCCACGTAAACAACATGTAAAAATATTTGTAGATTACTATTATTGATCTAACAAAAACTACTAAATACAATCAAAAAGAAAGCACACAATACAACAAAATAAGTCATTTACATTCTTACAAAGTGTCTTAGCACAAGGACTTTAGGGATCCTCAAGAAATGCCAAATATCTGCCTAACCTTAACAACCTTTTTTTTTTCTTGAAAAACTATATGACATTTTTTCACATGCTGCCACCTTTCCCAATTCTGCAACCCATTCTTGAAAGGACGGTGACCGTGTTGATCGCCATCCCCTCATAATAATTTGTCTCCCTATCATAATGCTTATTTGAATCCAATCAGTCATCTCAATATCAGCACTTAATAAAAGCGTGACCACCTTCCAGAATGTTTTAGATGTCTCCTTAATTAACACACCTGATTTAAATGATTAGCTTGTTAGGGAGACATTCTGGAAAGAGTCTGATGAGTTAGTTCAGGTGTTTTAAATTAGGAGACATCTAAAACTTTCTGGAAGGGGGTCCTTGAGGACCAGGGTTGAGAAACACTGACCTAAGATATAAAAAAGAAATGAAAAGCAGCATCCTGATATATTAATAAAGTGACACTGCGCTTTTGGAGGGACTTTTGCAGGAAGCGCAATGATATTACGCAGCAGCTGAAAATAGTCCCCTTAAGGGCTCATTATAGTTGTGCGTAGGTCCTACGGTGGTTTTCATTTATACTTTTTCCGTCAGTCTTAGTACACGATGTAACTACAGAAGACTCAAGTTTTAAATAGGAAAAATATAAAAACTCTTTGGTCATTTTAAGTGCGATGCTAATGGTCTAATCAGACTCAATGGACCATGCCAAGCTACGCCAAAAGTGGAAGTGCCAGACCCGGAGATCAGCTGAATGGATTCCAAAAGGGTTTAACTCTGTGGGAGCTGGAAAATGAGCATATAACGTTCCTGTAGCACAATTTGTAAATTAAGTAATGTAAAAAGGTTGTTGGTTCGATTCCAAGGGGGAAAAGATAAAATGTATTGCTTGAATTCACAGTCGCTTTGGATAAAAGGATCTCCTAAATGCAATAAACTGTATCATCTGGCACATAACAAGTTATAATACAAAAAACCTGATGCATGAACCGAGGGTGCAAAGTGTCTACGACCACAAAAACTACAAACATCTCTGCCTCACTGGAGGTCCAGAACTTTCGACAGTTTCTAATGGGAAGCAATAAGATAAGAACAGCTGATGTAGTTCAGCTTGGTCTTCCTAAACAGCTCGGTGACGTCCTAAACATGTTCAGCGGGAGGAAACAGGACACAGCGAGGGAAGAGTGCGAGCTGATCGCAGAAGTGATAAGACTGTCTCTCATTCATGTCTGGCTTTGGCTGCGTTTCATGAGCCGCAGGAGCCAAACGGCACTGGCACTGTGCGATACAAAATGTGGGGTCTGACTTTTTCCCTCCCACCCAATTCTATAAACTTTATCAGAGCTGATCGAGACTGAGATTTAAAGGGACAGGAACTCGACTGTCGGAGCAGTTCGGAGAGAGATCGTCCTCCCCCCTAAATAGTCTTTATAAAATATAGGGGCGAGATAACAGCTGACACGTTCAACGAGAGATAGCTGCGTTTGGATGGCAACAATCCGAACAAGCAGTGTCTATATAGGGCAAGCAAAGAGGGGGAGGGAAGATTTTGGGTGAGAACAAAAGTAGGAACACATGATCTGCTGTGCTGCTTGGGTGGCCGGAGGATGAGCGCCCATTGTTGCTTGAATTGAATAGGGCTGATTAATTAGAAGTGTGTGCGCTTTACATTTATGGCGACTGGCAATGGTCTCTCCTTCACAGCGTGGGTCAAAAGATTACATTTCTATTTCTATTAGCCGTTGATGTGGCTGGAAAAGATGACGACATTATTATGTCCAAATATTAAAACCATCGCAGGCCTTTTCAATACAAAACCTGATCTCTCCCTATAGGTCTTGTTTATCCTCATTATTTCACTGACCTCATTATACAGAGTGCAGATCAATATTTACAGAAACGGCTTCGAACTAACAAATGTGTTTGCAATTTCTAGGTCCCGATCCAGCGCAGGAACAATATGAATATTCGGGCAGGCCCCTGGAGTGTAAACATGTTTTAAATAAACAGGAACTAACGTAATGCTCTTTTAATTGATTCATTCTGGCCAATGATGTTTACAGAAGGGCCTAAATATGAACTTGTAATGCAAACCCAGTGTTTAGAAGTGGTTTGTTTGGTTAAAACATAAACAGTTTGAATGCCAGCCATGTCGGAGTTGTATTGTGTGCGTCAAGGGGCTCCGTTTGGGGATGTATATCTTTCTATGCTGGCCCTTTCGTATTATTACATTTCGCAGGGCAGAGCCGTCTGGGTTGGAAATAGCAGAGGCAATATTCATAAAGTTGCTGTTTGTGTGTGCCACATGCATGGCACTCTGGGTAAGAGACTGTCAAGATTATAATTAAACGCACATGAGAGGTAGTAAAACATAATGAACGTAGTGAGGAGACTGGCAGAGCCATTTTATGTGGCCAGCACAACATGTGTAGCGCTAAAAACCGCACCATATGTGTCCTCGGATGCTCTGGGTTTAAATGTCTGTCCATATATGGTGCCCGTATACGAACTGTACATCGCTGACATATTAGTGGCTTTGTGGGTAGTGAAGAAGATGATCCCGAGAAATGAGTGTGCCAGTTTTTCTTGCATGTTTCAGTTGTGGTGTCTCTGTGGGCTGCCTTTCATTTCCATTCATTGTAGGTTATGTTTGCTATATTGCAGGGAGTTTGCAAAGTTGAAAAACATTACAGATGTACAAAGGTCTGGAGCTCGTGCTTGCTATCCCCGAGCAAGACGGACAGTTTTGATGAAACACTTGTGCGCTGACACAGCTGCTCTTTGTAGCTGCATACAGCCTGACTCAAGACCAAGGGATTTAGTGAAATCAGAAAATAAACAACTTGATTCAAAAACAGGTTTTACCCCAAGCAGGAAACCGAATGAGTAACAGACTGACTATCAGTATTAAACCATTTCTCGTGTGGTATTGCAGTGTTTTTACCTCTTTGGTAAGATACAAAGTGCATACTTTTGCAGTTTGCACATGCATTAAACTACAAATCTGCAGCTAGAAAGGTATTTTATCACTAGATGGTGCTGTTGAGAGGTGAATGCTACCACTATCAATCTCTGCTTTTCTTAAAGTTTAGTTGTATGTGTTGTGTACAGATAAATACGTGACCCTGTCTGTGAAATTCAGGCTAAAGTTTTATGAGATTAAGAACATCAAAGCATTGTTTTTACATTAATTTCAATCCTTGACATGACTGTAATCAATGTTAAGGATATCAAGGTTATACACTCACCTAAAGGATTATTAGGAACACCTGTTCAATTTCTCATTAATGCAATTATCTAATCAACCAATCACATGGCAGTTGCTTCAATGCATTTAGGGGTGTGGTCCTGGTCAAGACAATCTCATGATATCCAAACTGAATGCCAAAATGTGAAAGAAAGGTGATTTAAGCAATTTTGAGCGTGGCATGGTTGTTGGTGCCAGACGGGCCGGTCTGAGTATTTCACAATCTGCTCAGTTACTGGGATTTTTTTACGCACAACCATTTCTAGGGTATACAAAGAATGGTGTGAAAAGGGAAAAACATCTAGTATGCAGCAGTCCTGTGGGCGAAAATGCCTTGTTGATGCTAGAGGTCAGAGAAGAATGGACGGACTGATTCAAGCTGATAGAAGAGCAACTTTGACTGAAATAACCACTCGTGAGGTATGCAGCAAAGCATTTGTGAAGCCACAACACGCACAACCTTGAGCAGGATGGGCTACAACAGCAGAAGACCCCACCGGGTACCACTCATCTCCACTACAAATAGGAAAAAGAGGCTACAATTGGCATGAGCTCACCAAAATTGGACAGTTGAAGACTTGAAAAATGTTGCCTGGTCTGATGAGTCTCGATTTCTGTTGAGACATTCAGATGGTAGAGTCAGAATTTGGCGTAAACAGAATGAGAACATGGATCCATCATGCCTTGTTACCACTGTGCAGGCTGGTGGTGGTGGTATAATGTTGTGGGTGATGTTTTCTTGGCACACTTTAGGCCCCTTAGTGCAATTGGGCATCGTTTAAATGCCACGGCCTACCTGAGCATTGTTTCTGACCATGTCCATCCCTTTATGACCACCATGTACCCATCCTCTGATGGCTACTTCCAGCAGTATAATGCATCATGTCACAAAGCTCGAATCATTTCAAATTGGTTTCTTGAACATGACAATGAGTTCACTGTACTAAAATGACCCCCACAGTTAACAGATCTCAACCCAATAGATCATGTGGTGGAACGGGAGCTTCGTGCCCTGGATGTGCATACCACAAATTTCCATCAACTGCAAGATGCTATACTATCAATATGGGCCAACATTTTAAAAGAATGCTTTCAGCACCTTGTTGAATCAATGCCACGTAGAATTATGGCAGTTCTGAAGGCAAAAGTTTGAATCTTATTGTGCCTCTTAGGTTGTATATTGATACAAATTGAAGTTAAAAAAAAAATGAATGTCTGCATGAGTTTTAATAATACACTCTCTTTGTTAGTCACTGTGGTTTGCACACCTGTGTTGACGGGCACCTTGTCCTCTAACCACATCGAAATGGAAGCATAAACAAGCAAAGGCAGCTGGGGAAACCCAGACTTACCGCAGGCCTGCAGACATCGTCTGTATCTTTTCATTCAGAACACCACACAGACACGTTTCATCATTCCAACTCTGAAAAAGAATAGCAAAATGAGCTCAAAAGATGTCGGAAAGATTTTCAAGGAGAGCGTCGATGGGAAATTACCACGTAGGCTAAACTATTCACAACAATCCCTTGAAACACAGTGAGGCATTCATGTACAAAATCAAACATTAAAACACCTCTGTGAATACATTAATCTCAGGCATCCAGTGTTGGTGCCAACGATCATGCCAAGTGATGCCAAACTGCACGAAAAGCAAGCAAGCACCAATGTGCCTGATTCAAAGTTTTCGGATAGAGCCAAATGTTATGCCGGGAACTTCCTAGAGTGTAACGTTTTGATTTTTAAACTAGTAAACATACTAAAGCAAACAAAAAATATGCTGATGACTTCCCCAGGGCTTTTTCAACTCCAGGTGATTTAAATTCTAATGCATTATACACATCAAACATAGATTATTAAAAGTGGCCTTTTTGCACAGTTAGACTGCCCTCTATTGGTGCCAACATTTCAATCGCAACAGAAAATCTGCCTTTTGGATAGGTCAAGTAGTATTGACATACTACACATAAACTGCTCTTTTAATGTTGAGCGGTATAAAAATATAATATAAAAATAACAAAATACATTTGCTGTTTTATCATCCTGAATAAAGACCTGAATACAGATAATAGTGTGTCTTTATATAAAACATCTGCATGACTGGCTGGTCTTTACAGAACACCTTTGCCAAATGTTATCATTTTTTAATGTTTCCTCCCTCTTTCAATTGGGATACTATTTACTGTGCAAGCATACTGTAGCTTGCTTTCTTTTTTTTTTAACAGTGAAAATGTGCTTGTTGTGCCCGGCATCTTGCCACATTCTCTATTAGTTGTATTGCTTGGCTGACATAATGTAGTGGATAAAGTCAGCATTGCATTTCTTTACTAGGCCAATACCCTAACCTAATTTGATATATACATATATTGGCCCAAACAACCAAGGAGACCAAAGAAAGAAAAGAAAAGCAGAGATTTTACCAAGTAGCAAACTGGGCGTGAATGATGTGTTTAAATCAATTCCCTAGCTCTCTAGATAGTGAATCAGTAAAATTTAGTAGCCAAATTGTCTGGTGAATGTAATTTTTTGTGGTTTACTGTTTTCTGCATAATACCATTCTACATAAAGTAAAAATTATTCAGTAAAATTATAACATTCATATCTTTTATATGAACGATAGAAATCAATATAAAATGAATGAGTAAACTCAAACTTTCATGCATCAAATCTCAAAATAAGATTATGAGACTAGCCTGGATTTCACAGACAGGGTCACATAATCTATACCAGTGGTCTCCAACATAATGCCCACGGGCACCAGGTTGCCCACACAGAGTCTGTGAGTTGCCCGCCAAAATACATTCTATTAATTGCCTCAATTTTAATATTTATTTATTACACATTTTTATATTTGTTTGGCTTATTTTATGTATTTTAACATTTTAAACAATGATAAAACATATCAACAATAAAACAATACAAGTTTTGAGTAGACATTGACAATATCAAAAAAGTAGCCCTCCACATTGTTTCATCCATTGCCCTTGCTCCCAAAAAGGTTGGAGACCCTTGACCTATACCATGATATGCAAATTGTTAAGGGCTGCTATGCTTCTCTGATTGGTTCCCAGTGTCACAGTGATAGTTAATGAGCCTGCTTGCAGTTTATGTTTTGATCTTTTGCTTGCACTTGTGTGCTTAAAATTGGTATTGGTCCTCCACTGCCAGGGAGATGCTTTTGGTCACTTGAGGTGCTTATTTACTGACAGCAAAGTTCCTGTGAGTTTCTTTTTTTTCAAAGTTACTTTTTTTTACAAATAAATAGCTTTTATGAAATCGTATGAAAGTATATTGTTTTTAAAGGTTTTATTTTCATTTTATGATCATAATTTTTAAGCATGTTACAGCACTGCTGCTGGTTGTGCAAGTCAATCGAACAATGTAAAAACCTGAAAATATACATCCCCTCTAAAATGTTGGTCTTTCTCTTATGACGTCACTTTAACAGTTTGGGCAGAATATCTGTTAGCTTTCACACAGCTCCATTTCTGAACGAAACAACTACTTTTTTCTCTCTAATCAATTCCCTGAAAAAATACAACCAACCATCTAGTTTTCTCATTCAATCCTTTAAATCCACTAAATGATTCGCTGCACTCTTGCGTGGGTAATGCAGGTGACGAATAATACCAAGTGCAGCTTTTTCAATGTAAAAATGAACTGTGTGTACATTAAGGCAATAGGTTGTAAGGACACTCCCACATTAGTTGATAGCGTATCAATATTACTTAGGGTTTCAGCGACATAAACAAACATAAACAAAAGGCTTTTGTGGACCAAACTTGACTTCGGTAGACCTCCGCATAAAATCTATAAGCAGAGTCCCTCATTAGATTATTAACAAGTAAAAATATAACAAGTAAATCAAATCATAGCTAAAGCAAACCATTAAAGTTAACGTCAATGTGAAAATAATGTACGCTATACAATGTTCACTATACAGATCCTTAAATTCTTGCCTGGCTCCCAAATTCACACAGCGGTGATCCGAGTGTCTCCCATCGTCTTTAAACCGATTTTTTCCCCCAAGGTATTTATTTGATCCAAAGGTCAGTTTAGTCACTAGCCGGACAAACAAGCACAGACCGGAAGTTAACTTCTTGTCAGACGTAACGTAACCACGGCAACGCGTGTGCGTCAAATGAAAAAATCTCTTCCTCACGCAGAAGCTGATTAGTTCACCTGTACTGTAAGTAATCGTCAAGTTTCAGCTTTCATGACTTGTAAAATAATTTTTTTGTGAAGACAAAACTGATTTTTTTCATGGAGCCATCAAAAATGCTGATACGCATTAGGCTATTTTAACATGTATGAAAAAGATAATGCTCTTAAACCATAGGATAAATCTTTATTTGGAAAGATTGTTTGGAGCATACGAAATGAAATTACCAAAAGAAATAAGACATGGCTGTTTTTTTTATATTTGTAACATATTATACCTATGAATATTTTACATATTGTATAACTATATAGTGATGTCATATTAGCAACATAAGATGAAATGATTCCAATTTTTAATGTTAAATAACCAGTAAAATCAACGAAAGTGCGTTGATAACAAATAACAACTTAAAAATGCAGTTTAAAGGTAAGGTTTTAAGTAATGTAATGTTGGTTTGTTACATTTCTGAAATCTTTTATTACTTTAAACAATTTTAGCACCTGAATAACCAGTTACAGTATTCACGCAGGGTGCATGTCAGCTCAGATGTGTCAGCAAGAAAATTCAATGAATGTATCACCAGTATGCAGCCAAAAGTAATCCATAAAGCTGTGTAATAAATATGAATTATGTATTAACCATATATCACTATTATTTTATTATGTGGATGTTATAATTAAATAAGTAAACAAACCATTTGTGGCATGTGTTTAGGAAAAAAGCATCAAAACATATTTAGGCTGGGATAAAGCGATGCTTGCATTGATGGACACTATCCCATCCAGATCCGTTCACAGATAATGCAAAGCCAGAGAATGATAGAGTAAAGCCAATGAAAGGGCTTATGAGGGACAAAAAAGCAGAGGTCGTTCTGCTCCTATGATGGCCTTGCTGGGTGGTTTGTCTGTTTATTTAGTCTGTGGAGGTGATGGGAACCGAGCGACGGACACTGCCAATTTTCTCCACACTGAGAAAATATTCATGTGGACAGCTGGAATCCAATGAGGACAGTCAAACAGACTCAAGGCCAACAGATACAAGACTCCGTTCACATAAAACACATTTGCAAATCAAAATTCCCTGCAAATGTTCCTTAAAATGGTGAATTGAAAGGCACAGGTCTGTAACAGGTCCACTTTAACTGTACTAAGCTAAGATACTCATAACAGAGATTATGTTGGCTAGTAATTTAACACAATAATAATAAAATCACAATGCAAAGACTATTTCAGCATAAAAACACTAAAGGATTTAGTTATAATCGACTCCCAAGATCTCAGGAAGTTAATCTTTTCCTGTGGTTAAGTCCGTAATAACATTTTAAAACGTGCTAAGGTTAGAAAAGATTTATACTTAACAAGAGACACGACTTAATTAAATCACCACAGCATAAACATGGGCTGTTAATGCATAATACATTTACTATTAAGACATGCACATAACAAAATCAATAAAAAACAAATCAATATACACAATGTTATATAACTATCACTAAGAAAAAATGGTCTAAAGATGTCACTGGCGCAATACCCTTTATATTATAACATGTTAATATATACCATTTAGGCACATACATTTGATACCAATATGTACCTCTGAGGAACTTATATGACCTCTTTAGGTACAAAGGAGTACTCTATAAAAGCTTACCACCGCTGCGGTCTGCGGACCATTTCAGGACTGTATGTGACTCTGCCTGTCATTTTTGTGATTTACTGTTTTCTACATAAAATCATTCACATAATGTAAAAATATAACCTTGATATTTTTAAAATTGACTGAGTAAGATTATGTCAAAGATTAAAATAAATTAGTGAAATCAACAAACTTTGCTCCTAATCCCAAAATTGCATTGTAATACTTCAGACTGGATTTTACAGACAGGGTCACACATGCAGACTTATTTTAGACTTCAAGTAATAAACAACCGAAAAAATAAAGTTTGTAAAATTTGCTAAAATTTTTATCATAAAGGAGATAATACACAGTTTAAGTTATATGGCACTAGCTTGATGAATTCATTTACCACTGCTATGTGCATTTTGGGTGGGGGAAGAGGAGGGTGTAAATGCCACCCAAAGAGCTTAGAGGAAGCAGTTGAGCTTCTAGGCCTCACATGAAGACGTGGGACCACCCACTCACAGGCCGAGTTCGTTTATTTTCATCCTTTGGGGTAAACTGTTCAGTGTGAGCTGTTTATTAGACCTTTGATTTGTCATGTGTTAGCTTGGACGTGCAGGGTAAATGTATACACTGACTGTGGCTTGTATATAGTGAAGGTTTGGAGGTCAAGGCTGTTTGGGGCATTGGGGATGATGAGAAGGATGTGTGGTATGAGGCACTCTTGATGTCCAACTCTGGCATCATCAACATAAAAGAGTTCAAAGGTGGAGATGTGAAAAGGCGAGAAATGGAAAAGAAAAGTGAATGCACATGAATCAAATACTAAAGATTCACTGAGATATATGATACAAACATACAGCATACAAGAACAAACAGAAGTTGAATAGTTTTATATAGATTTTATTCTTGTTTTCAGCTAAATCTCATGATATATTAGTTTGGGTGTCACTCTGTAGAATGAATGAATGAATGAATTAATGAATGATGGAGCTACTCAAGCACTGCCTCTGAAATTTTCATGTTGAATACAGAAATGTTATTAGGAAATGTAAAAGGAAATAAATGAATATATATGTGGGAATCTTTAAAGGGCACCTAATATGGCCTTTTTACAAGATGTGATATAAGGCTCAGGTGTGCCCAGAATGTGTCTGTAAAGTTTCAGCTCAAAATACCCCACAGATCATTTATAACAGCATGTCCAGAATGACCCTATTTTGGTGGGAACAAAAACACTTATAGTGCTCTATCTTACACCCCGCGCAATGCAGCGCAATGCGCGACACAAGTGTCTTTTGCTAGTTTCCACCCTGCGCAATTATCATTTTCACGTTTAGCGCTGCGTTGTTTAAATAGCAAATGCATTTGCGCCCATGGGCGTTCTGGTCTGAAAACGTGGTGTGTTCAGGCGCATTGTTGGCGCGTTGCTATTTTGAGGCAACTAAAATAGACTACGCCATTGACCAACAAAAACCTGCTCTAAAGTCTAAAGTCAATGGCGCAATATGTTTTTTTGTTATTTAAAGAGCGCATTAGTAATATGCGCCTAAACGGGACGACAACGCGGGTTTGCTTAACACATACATGAATGCGCAGCAGCACAAAAACGCTTTTAAATATGAAAGATTAAAGGATTGAATGTAAAAGATTATTATTGAGTCTCTTGGACATAAATGAGGACTAATTATGAGACATTAGAAGGCACAAAGAGCTGCTTCACCTGCAGCCTGGTAAGTAAATAAATGCTTTGCTTTAAACAAATGCATCTGTTTTCAAATGCTACCTCACGGATTTATTGTATATGATGACTCTGTACCTGTGGATATGGTGAGATGAGAAACATTTTTAAGTAATGCTTAAAAAAACTGACGCTGTCCAAGTGCTGAACCTTGCGGAGAGCCGTTTGTAAATTCTTTATCTCCTGTTTGTAACAAATAAAGTATTTTTAGAGTACAAACATTTTCTTACATACTTGTAAATTATTTTTTGATGATATTGGATGGCCATTTAAAGCAATTAAAAGCCTGATTTTTTACTTCCATGACTAAAAGAAAACGGGTTTTAAAGGTTTTAATGAAAAAATTACAATTTCAATACAAGTGTAAAACAACACAATTATTTAACATTAATCTTAAACTGGGGATCTTCTTCCTCCGCTTAGTTTTTCAGTTTACAAAGTCCGTCATCTAAATAGGGATTCGACATAGCGCCAGCGCAACAGGCTTTTAAAGGGGATGACAGCTGAGACTCTCATTGGTTTATTGCACGTTACGCCCAAAATACTCCCATTAATCATAAAAAAATAGGACCAACCCTTTTTGACCATGCGCTTGGCACACAAACCATTTTTCCCGTCATTAAATTAGCAAAAGTGGATTCGGACACGCCCATTTAGACGTTGCGCTTAGATCGTTAAAATAGGGCTTTTAATGTCTGTACCTTTAAAGGAAAACACTACCGTTTTTTTATTATGTTCTTACCTCAACTTAGACGAATTAACACATACCTATCTATTTTCAATGCGTGCACTTAATCTTTGTACAGCGCCTCGTGAATGTGTTAACATTTAGCCTAGCCCCATTCATTCCTTAGGATCCAAACAGGGATGAATTTAGAAGCAACCAAACACTTCCATGTTTTTCCTATTTAAAGACTGTTACATGAGTAGTTACACGAGTAAGTATGGTGGCACAAAACATGCGATTTTTAACCGGATAAAAAATGAGAACTATATTGTATGGCGGACGAGCACTTAGTTTGCAGCACTTCGACCTCGGTGCGCAGTAACATCATCACTCCTGACTACTCCCCCTCTCGCTCAAACTTCCTTCAATTTTACTGCGCCTGAGGTCGAAGTGCTGCAAACTAAGTGCTCTTCCTATTTTGTGCAACCATACTTACTCTTGTAGCTCTTACTAAACTCATGTCTTTAAATAGGGAAAAGATAGAAGTGTTTGGATCCTAAGGAATGAATGGGGCTAGGCTAAATGCTAACACATTCACGATGCGCTGTACAAAGATTAAGTGCACGCACTGAATAATAATAGGTATGAATTAATTTGTTGAGGTAAGAACATAGTAAAATATTGAGAAACGGTGGTGTTTTCCTTTAAATGCAAATTAGCTACAGCTCCTTACCAACAGACAGTGAACACTTTCAGTTAAAATAGATTTGATTAATACCTGACATTGTGACCTCTTTTTGATAAGATAACAAAATTACTGCTTTAGTTTAATATGGATTTTTTCATCGTAGGGTGGCTGTGTTCACACAAAGCCAACACACATTGGGCCCTATTTTAATGATCTAAGTGCATGGCACACAGTCTAAAAGGGTGTGTCCACTTTTGCTAATTTAATGACGGGAAAAAAGGGTTGTTCCTTTTCTCGTAATGAGAAATGGTGTGTTTTGAGCGTAATGTGCAATAAACCAATGAGTCTCAGTTCTCATCCCCTTTAAAAGCCAGTTGCGCATGTGCCATGCCTATTTCCTAAATAAATGGCGGAGGAAGAAGACCACCAGTTTAAGATCGGTGTTAACATTTTTTTTTTTTTGTATCAAAATTGTTATTTTTGGTATTAAAACCTTCTCTTTAAAGTCGCTTTCTTTCAGTAAAAATAGCAGGCTTTTAATTGCTATAAATGGATAGCCTACATGATCAGTGTATGATGATCAGAATGATTTACCAATACGCAAGAAAAGGTTTGTACTCTAAACAAATGCCAATACTGCAAATAAAGTATTTTTAAAGCAAAACATTAAATTACTTGCTACAGGTGAAGCAGCTCTTTAAGCCTTGTAACATTAACAGTACTCAATGTCCAAGAGACTTAATAATAATCTTTTACATTTTAATTCTTCAATTTTTCATATTTAAAAACGTTTGTGTGCTGCTGCAGATCCATGTGTGTGATAAGCAAACGCAAGTTGTTGTCCTGTTTATAGGCGCATAATACTGATGCGCTCTTAAATAACAAAAACAATATTGCGCCATTGACTTTAGACCAGGTTTTGTATGGTCAATGGTGTAGTCTTTTTTTAGTCACCTCAAAATAGCAACACACCTCGTTTTCAGACCAGAACACCCATGGGCGCAAATGCATTTGCTATTTAAATAACGTGAAGCTGAACGTGAAAATGATAACTGCGCTGAGCTTAAACTAGCAAAAACACTTGCGTCGCACATTGCGCTGGGTTTTTTATAGGGCCCATTATGTCCAAACACCTTGTAAAAGTGAATTTTGTATAATAGGTGCCCTTAAATGTGAAAACACATAATGGTTTAAATATAAACATAATATAAACAAATATATTAAACAGAAAATAAAGGAATATTTAAACTACAATATCAGGACTAAGTTATTTATTCCTTTTTTATTTTCCTATTTTTACAAGTATATATTTTTATTTTCCTTGAATTATTGCAGCTTTTTTCCTCCATACTCAACCAATTTGCTACATAAAATCAGTCATTGTAGAAGGGTGGAGGTTTGATAACCTTATGGTAACTAGCTGCATATAATTTTAAAGGCTTTTACCTAAACCATATGTCATAGTGGCTGTATCCCTTCAGAAAAGCAAGCAACACAACATGAATACTTTTGAATGTGACCTTCTTTTACATAAACTTGAAGGATGCAGAAAGTACATTGGCACACATCCCATCAAAACAAAAGCTGGGAGAACAGACTACTGTAAACTAGACTCATTCCAAGTATATATCAGGCATATTAAGTTCACTATTTAATTAAAACATAATATAACAATGACATGTTTTGATTCTACACTATGTTTATTACAATAGGCCACATATTAAGTTGAGATATGGTTTTGCATGTTTACACCATGCTCAACTGAACGTCACTCCATTCAGTTTTTTTCAAGAATTTGACTGTAACACCTAATCAAACCACCAGAGGGCCTCACCAGCTAACCAAAACCAAAGCCTGCAGAAAGCCATCTGCAGTTTAATAAAAGCTCAAAATCAAAGTTCATATCAGGAAGACTAATAAAAATTAGGGGAATTTATGTTACAATACATGGTAGTGTAAAGCCTGAATGACTTTTGTGTGCTTGCATGACTTTTCTTAATTATTTTACATGTTCAAAGCATTTTAGCTCCTTCAAAATGGCATAAAGAACATTGTGTCATTAGTGTGTTAAAGGGGCCATGGCACAAGACTTTTTTTAAGATGTCAAATAAATCTTTGGTGTCCCCAGAGCACAAAAAGTGAAGTTTTAGCTCAAAATACCATATAAATAATTGATTATAGCATGTTAAAATTGCCACTTTGTAGGTGTGTGCAAAAATGTGCCGTTTTGGGTGTCCTTTAAAATGCAAATAAGCTGATGTGGTTCAAACACTGATCACGATGGTGGTTTGTTGAAATTAAAACTCAATTGTGCTTTTCTCTGCACTAAATAGCAGTGCTGTGATTAGATAGTGCAGATTAAGGGGTGGTATTATTATAATAAGAGCTCCTTATGACATCATAAGGAGAGCCAAATTTCAACGACCTATTTTTTTATGTGCTTGTAGAGAATAGTTTACCAAAACTAAGTTTATGGGTTGATCTTTTTCACATTTTCTAGGTTGATAGAAGCACTTGGGGACCCAATCATAACACTTAAATATGGAAAGTGTCAGATTTTCATGCCATGGCCCCTTTAAGTTTGAGATTGTTTTGTGCCATGAATTTTCTTTGGGGGGGGGCACAAAGAGATGCACCCTACACAAAGGGGACACACTCCAAAAAGTTTGGGAACCAATAGGTTAAGGACAGATTGTGTTGTTTTTAATACAACAGTTTTTTTCAATACAACAGAGTGCACATTTTTATTCTTCAATCACATGCAGCTCCACATCTTTGTGATTTATTCTCAGTCTTCAACTGCCCTCCTCTTATCCCTTTCTGTTTGATTATTACACTGCTAAAACGGTTCACAAGGAGGTCTAAGCTCTAAAATAAACGTAAATTTCAGAATTTTGCTTTGATTTCGGTAAACTGCTGAAAGGATGACGCATACGAACCACAGGAGATCATTATTGCTTACGCATTGTAAATTGTCTGAAGAAATGCTTTTCTTTGGATCCATAATAATGAACCATGAAAGAAGAGACACCTTGTTTCGACAGGAAATCTTCTAACAATTGATCAATCAGGACCCAATTGCTCTGAACGTCATCAATATGATTTTCAAAACGTTTGTCTTCTTTAAACTAGTTTTCCTGAAGATGTCCTGTTCTATATGTAGGACAAGGATGAGCTATTAATTGTCTCAATACCCAAAATGATTGAAATGGACTATGGAAAGGTCCAAATCTTCTTAAAAATGCATAAAAAAGAAAATCCCAATAAACGCTTAAAATTAACCTCTACTGTCTTGTCTCACCCTTCCTTGGTCTCAGTTTAGGTGGTCTTGACTACAACAACACTAGTGGGACCACCCACTTACAGGCCAAGCTTGTTCAGACTTTGGGGTAAACTTTTAAGCACAAGTTCTTTATGAGACTTGATTTGTAATGTGGTCGCATGGGTTTGCAGGGTAAATGTATACACTGGCTGGCGTGAATGTAGTGGTTTTGGGGTCATGGCTGTTGAAGTCATTCATTGGGAGTGATGAGAAGGATGGGTAATATGAGGCAACCCTTTAAACCCCCCCATCTGCATCTCTTGCTCCCACTTTGGCACAATTAAAGGAATATTCAATTTTCTTAAAAGAAAAATCCAGATAATTTACTCACCACCATGTCATCCAAAATGTTGATGTCTTTCTTTGTTCAGTCGAGAAGAAATTATGTTTTTTGAGGAAAACATTCCAGGATTTTTCTCATTTTAATGGACTTTAATAGAGCCCAACATTTAATACTTAACTCAACACTTAACAGGTTTTTTTCAACGGAGTTTCAAAGGACTAAAAACGATCCCAAACGAGGCAAAAGGGTCTTATCTAGCAAAACGATTGTCATTTTTGACAAGAAAAATAAAAAATATCCACTTTTAAACCACAACTTCTCGTCTAAATCCGGTCGTGATGCGATAGCGTGACCCCACACAATACGTCATGACGTCAAGAGGTCACAGAGGACGAACGCGAAACTCCGCCCCAGTGTTTACAAGTGTTGAAAAGAGGACCGTTCCTACGTTGTTGGTTGTCGAATGATATTAATTAATGTCTTTGTGTCAGTTTATTGTTTAAAATGGTCCGCAAATGTCCGTTTTATATATGTAACACGTGACCCCCCTACGTCACTACGCATTTATGTTAGGTCGCGCTGGACCGGACCTAGACGAAAAGTTGTGGTTTAAAAGAGCATATGTTTTATTTTTCTTGTCAAAAATGACAATCGTTTCGCTAGATAAGACCCTTGTGCCTCGTTTGGGATCGTTTGTGGTCCTTTGAAACTTTGTTGAAGGGAACTGTTGCGTGTTGAGTTGAGTATTGAATGTTGGGCTCTATTAAAGTCCATTAAAATGAGAAAAATCCTGGAATGTTTTCCACAAAAAACATAATTTCTTCTGGACTGAACAAAGAAAGACATCAACATTTTGGATGACATGGTGGTGAGTAAATTATCTGGATTTTTCTTTTAAAAAAATGGAATATTCCTTTAACATAAAAAATTTGAAAGGTGAAGTTTTAAGTCTGAACGCACATCAATGAAGACCAAGAGATTCTTCAAGGCTTAAATTAAGACACAATTTAAAATGTGATTTACAAGATTCAAAACAAGGGAACCTTTATTTAATAGACAATTAGAAACTTAAAACGAACACACACAAATATGACACTAGCTACAAGACAGATAAGAGTATTAAAATGTCAAATTGAAATAACATTAATATATTTATTAGTTGTTGTTGTTTTTACACCGCTCATCCTTATACTGTATTTATTTGGGGGACATCCTGACTCTTTGTTCTGCTTCAATTGCTGATCTTAAAGCCTGGTATGACTCTACAAAAGAAAAAACACAATTTTAGTGCTCAGCAGGAAATAGCAGGCCATTTTCATTGCCTTTTCAAATCATACAAGTTTGACAATTTATTATGCATTGAAGCCCAACCAAGTTATTACATAACCTCAGGGGTGGCGGTTTAATGTAACCTCTAGTTGAATCTCATTTAAAAGGCTGCGCACTCCCGAGGACAAGTGTTGGGTGCTTACGTCATAGAGACTGACTCATTTAAAAAAGCAGCCATCGCTATACAAATACAACCTTTAAGGAACTTAGAGGACAGAGAAGGTCAATCCTGCATTGATACGCAGCCCACAATTCTTTGCATTGCTGTGAACATGCATAATTTATTTGAAAATGGTACAAAACACATTCACACATTCAAAACACATGCAGTGTTTAAATGCAAGTAAGTTTACTTATACATGCGCATAGTATGGCTGGCCAGTATATTGAGTTTTGGTAATATATTGCAATTTTTTCCCAGCGGGATACGGCTTGAGACAATATGGTCTAGATCAGCAGATGAACTGTTTGTACCAATCATATGATTCATACATCGACTAATGGAAAAAGAATGCTGTAATGAGTTACTAGGTGTGGTACAGACTTAGGGAGAAGCGCCGGACATCATTCGCGTCTTTCCATTGTCCAATCGAATGAGGGGAGAGGGGGGCCTTACGTTGTGGTTAGGGAAGTTTACAGTTGCTTTGAAGAACCGGACTCCACTCGCTCACTCTCTCCTGCGTGTTTGTACACGTCTCACCCTCAAACAAGGTCAGAGCAAGCGTCCTCTTTTTAAAGTTTCTGTTAATATGACAGTTAACAGCAAAAGAGTGCTCACGCTTCAATATTTGATTGACAAGACAGCTGACTCGGTGGTTGCTTAGCAATATAAAAAGCCGGGTCGCACTGCTTTTTTTTTTTTTTTTTTAAAGGCAGTGTGTCGCGCCTTGCGTTTCCAAGCGTTTAAAGTGCTTTTGGTGTGATTAGCCCCTTAATTGATTATGAGCTTTGTGCAAAGTGAACTTTAAATAAAATTAAATTAAAAAGACATTTTCAGGAAACAAGACAATACATGTACCCATGTACACGTCTGAATGAAATGAATTACCTTGCATTTTCCTCACGAATGAATCAATCTGTGGTAAATTCGCTACAATGTCAAATGAGGGACATTCCATAGACGAGGCAATCTCGTTGCATGCCTGGAAATAAACAGTTAATAATGGATAACAAACAAAAGGTCTTTGAATGCATTACAAAAGGCAAAATATTCTTTCAAAAAAAATTATCAAAGTTTAACATAGGTGGAAGTCTGTAATTACTTTGAATTATAACAAGTCTTAAAACAAAACTCCCACACAGAACAACAGTGCGTCAGTTCCCCTAAGTAGTGAATCAGTATATCATGTACACGGGCTCTGGTACTAGTAAGGACACAGTCACACTATACACTTGATGACATTTTTAAAGCACTGGTTAAAGTACAGTATGAAAAACACTTTGTTCTTGTCTGTACTATATGCATGGTTCCCACACCTCAGTTAACTTCAAACTCAAGGACCTTTAAAGCAGTGTTCCCCAACCTTTTTTCCGTCACGGCACAGTTTTAATAAGTAAAAAAAAATCATACGGCACACCACTATACCAAAAAGCATTAAAAGAAATGCACAAACCTCTATTGCAATGCTTAAATGACTTGTTTAACTGGAATATTTTACTATATTAAATGTAGAACTCACATTCAATGCAAGTAAACTTGTTTTGATGAACACAAAGATTATATCCTGGCTGGAATTGATGACATTGACATACGGAGTTGTGATTTTTAATTTTTCGACAGCACACCAAACAAGGTGTCACGGCACACTAGTGTGCCACGGCACAGTGGTTGGGAAACACTGCTTTAAAGGACTTTCCAGGTCCAATACCCTCAAATTCAAGGACTAAATGTGGGGACACATTTCAAGTGAGAGCAAGGTTACATCGTGTTAAGTTTTAAGATACATTGTTACAGTTCCCTTTCGAGGGAACTCGCGCTGCGTTACTGCGGTGACAGTTTGGGGACTCCTCCAGGGGTAAGTGTGTCTAAATGTGTATATCAAATTCAACCAATCGTGAGGCTTAACGACAAAAACAGGGTAACGCGGGAGCCAGAAAGTATATTGCTATCTGAAATATTGCCAAAGACAGCGTTACAGGGACGCAGGAAATATGCCAAAAGAGACGCAGCGTCTCGTTCCCTTCTCAGGGAACAGCAGTTACATATACGTAACCTGAGACGTTTTCATTTGTCAAAGACAATTATGCAAAAAAGCATTTGGTATGAACCAACATTTGCATACAGAAGATATAAGCATTTAAAGCAAACAGTTTACCACGTGTGCTAAAAGTCTAGAATTTTTATGATATTATCCAAACACTACACAGGAAATAATATGGATTTTTTTCAGAAAACGTAAAATACATAAAATAGATTCAAGCTCTTTCAATGACCTGTATCTATGTATGTATATTTTCCAAAACTTCCCAAGGCCTTGAATTTCCCCCCCAGATTCACAAACTTTCAAGGATTTCAAGGACGCGTGGGAACCCTGTACATGAAACAAAACAAAGTGCAGTATAATAGATAGTGCTGTAGTACAGCTTTTCAACTAAATATATATTTATATACTAAATAATTTTTCTATGTTAAGGAATTTAACTTTTACCTCTGCCAAAACAATAACAACCAATACAAGACTTAAAGGTTTACACATTGTGTAAATTTTAGCGGCATCTAGTGGTGAGGTTGTGAATTGCAACTTAGGCTTAAGGCCCGGGTATACTTTCTTTCCGCGTCCGGCTCGCGCGCGTCCGGCTCGCGCGCAGCTTTCCGAGTATAGTCCCCGCGGCTACACGCGGATGGCCACGTTCGACACTATACGCAATACAAATGATTTCTTATTCAAATTATTAGTCAGGGCAGCACTGATTTGCCGACATTTACAGTACATTAAAACATTAGGATAGGTGAAGAAAAGTAACTGATCCACCATTGCAAACACAGTTTAGAACAAACAACAAGACAACAAAGAACAGGAATCAAACAAACATGATCCAGGGCTTTCTGTTCATGGAAGAAGTAAAAGTTAAAGAAGAAAAACGATAGTGTGTGTGCAAATGGTGTCTATTTCCTTTGTATAATTGTTTATAGTGGAGTGCCCTGTCTAAATATGTTCACGCGCATGCGCTGTCGTACGCGGACTGTACGCGCACTGTCCGCGCGGTCTCAAATTTTGGGCTGCACGCGGACTTGATGACGAAAATGACGTCATGCGGACGGCGCGCATACGCGGACGTCCCTAGTATACTTTCGGCTTTAGTCCACTGCTCACCCCTCACTTTTGAAACACATAGAGAAGCTACGGTAGCCGCCACTGGACAAGCATGTCATCGGAGACAACTTAGTAAAAAAATGTCCGTTAAGGGCTTCTGTAGAAAAATGGCGGCACAAAATGGCGACTTCCATGTAAGTGGACCCCTCAGTATATATAGATAAAAAGGTCTTGTTCTAAGGTAATAAACACGTAACAGTTCTTTATGAAAGGTCTTTATACACCCCTGATAATACAGTTTTGTATATTATTTTGCATTCCTGTCAAGAGATCCTTCTAAAAATTACACACTGCACCTTTAATATGAATACTTAAAAGAAGAGATAAATGACACAAAAGACTGTTGGTTATATAGCCAAAACAAATTGAATCAATTTTTGACCATCAGATACAGATACATCAGAGGCAATGGCAAATCATAGGAGTGGCCACTAATTCGGAGATGCGAGTTCCAGGCACGACCAACGGGGTGGTCTGTTTTCGTTTACACCGCTGAGCACAGTTCATCTTGGCCACTCAATTGATTTGCCATGGCCTCTGATGAATCCATATCTGATGGTCAAACATGAGATTCAATTTGTTTTGGCTTTTTTTTAATAAACACAATCTTTACTAATCGAATGCAGAGCTGAATATATAAATATATATATACATTTTGGTTGGAGGGTTTCAGAAAAGGTAACGTAATTTCTGGTAAGGGAACATGGGGCATTGATGCTCCCTGGCTTTTGCATTGCATTATGGAAATTGTTAGGGAACGAATGTTCCAGGCACTGAAAGGACTTTGCGATTAAGACAGCCCTTAAAATGTCAGACTACCATACCAGATCCCCTACTACTGAACAAGGGAGCTGATTGAGACGCACCCCAGGTGTGTACATGAAAGATCCAAAATACATATATTTTTTTCAGAAAGTTACAGACCTTCAGCTCCTCATAAAACCTCTCCTCCAGATCAGCCACCTGAGAAACGGCCTCAAATGCAGGAAGAACGGACTCCTGAAACAAGTCAATTTTAAACCAGGTTTCTGTAAATATGAAGTTCTAGCTATCCTGAGATAGACTCATTTCAAACACTGGATTAGACATATTAAATGAAACACACTCATATGGCATATTTTAATGCCAAACTATGATCAGGCCATATATTTAATTATAATAGGAGTGTTTTATTTTACAGGTATTTAGTTTAACAGTTGTAACTTTGAACCACTTGGATATTGATTATTCACTCACGTCCTCTGAAGAGTCTTCCTCCTCTCCAGAAAGCTCCAGGTTTGAACCATTCCCCACTGATGGTACCTTGGACACTCCATTAAGTTCTTTCACCCTATCAGAAGCACAGAAATCTGACTGTAACACCTAACCAAACCACCAGAGGGCCTCCTCAGTTAACCAAAAGCAAACTCTGCAGGAAGCAAAAGGATCTGCATGTTTCCTCCTGCATCTGCAGTTTCATGAAATCTCAAAATCTAAACAAAACGTATTTTAGAATTGAATGATTAAGTGCATTTGTACCTGTTTGCATAACGTAGTGTGTTCAAAGTGTATTCACAAGAGCCCATTCCCGGTGAGATCATTGCAATCTGAAAAATAAAGCACAAAGGAATTAATGTTACAAGACAATAAAAGGTACAGAGGTTTAAGGGATACACCAGCCAAATATCAAAATTATCCCATGATTTACTTTTCATAATTTACAAGAAAGTTTTAGCGTTGGTTGCCATAGGTACATTTCGTGAATCGCGTGATTCCAAGATGTCATTGTGGTTTATTAAGTTTAAAATATGTATATTTTTCTTTAAAATAAAATTGCAATGATTACCCGCAGAAGACCTTTATTAACCCCCTTGGAGCCGTGTAGATTACTTCTGTGAAGGGGTGTACTTTTTGGCGTTTAAAGTCTGAAATTGTTCGTGTTTGTTTGAAAGATGATGGACATATGCACAGTTGCGGACAGAAATATTGGCACCCTTGGAAATTTGAGCAAACAAAGCTGTGGAAATAAATCGGTTTCTCTTTTTGAGCTTTACATTTTTTTTTAAGAAATCCAATGTTGCATTGACAAAAAAAATTTTGAAAGTGGGAAAAATAATAACAACAATTTTTTTCTCTCAAATAGTCGTGGCCACAATTATGGGCCCCTTTAATTTAATCCTCTGTGCGCTCTCCATTTGCAAGGATAACAGATGTGAGTCTTCTCTTGTAAAGTCTAATGAGGTTGAAGAAATGTCAAGTGATCTTAAATAATTTTACAGAATTTCTCTAGCACCTTCAAATGTTGGTTCCTCATCACCAATCTGTCATTTTATGCTCCAAAGTGTGTTCATCAGCGCCCCCCTTTGCACCCTTGATGCGGTCTTCGGCAAAGTCTGCACTGCTGCAGGCTTCACGCACTTTACCAACCCAGAAGTTCTTGCGAAAGAGCAATCAGACCAGTCAGATGACGGAGGGGAGGAGTTCCCACTGATGGACAACTTCTTTTCATATTTCCGGAGTGACACTCGAGTCTGTCCCGAAATACAACTCCGGTGCGCCCTCATGGACTCGCGTCAAGGGTCCCTACTACACTACATGATCTGCACTACATGATGTCATCAAAGTGTGGACTCAGAGGAAGTCCACAAGTCCGGAGTGTGCCATTTGGGATAGGGCCATAGACTAATGCTGTATTCAGACTAGCAGTAGCAGAGCGACACGATCTCATTGATTTCAATGGAAGCTTGGTGGCATCCGGTGACAGTGACCGTTGACGGCTGGATGGGTGTGTCCAGTCGCGCGACAAAGTTGACAAATGTTTAACTTTATGAAAAATTATGAGCAACATTCGGGAGCGACTGCCAATGAGAACGAAGCAGGGGAGTTCTCGTCATCCGTCTCTCGTCAGTTACTGGAGTGGACGGTACTCATTTATGACAACAAGATATAGAAATGCCTCTTTTGAAAGAGCCTAGCGGCACACAGCGACAAAGTTGCTTATAATGTGAATGTACCTTAAGGTAGCACGTGGAATTTAAGGCCATGAGACTGAAAGTCCACATGAAGTGCACCATTTGGGACAGGACCTTAGTGTGCTAAAAATATTTTTTATATCATCAATCGGAATATACTGGATATATTTTATTCAAAAAATTCTGGGGGGGGGAATAATTGTGTTTAGTGTACACATTAGAAAAACATTTATTTAATAATGTGATTTTCCTCTGAGTAATTTTGCTATTTGGCTGTAGTTCCCCTTTCATAAAGAGTAAACAAATAAAATACCAATCGGCACAATCTAATAGCCACTCATACCATACAGGTCCTGGAGTTTTCTCCAATGAAGGAGTCCCGAAGCACCTGGGTGAGTTTGCTCATCCTAAATGGGATGTGTTCACTGTTCTGACCCAGAGACCGGATACATTCCTGATGAGTCAGGAAATGAACAAAGTAAAGATATGAGAACATGTGCACAAATCTCATCAAAAGATAACAGGGATAAAACATGAGATTTCATAAAGTTTAACTTTGGGTTCACACCAGATGCGAGTTCAACGATTTGCACGAATAGATTACATACAAAGTCATCGCAAAGACGGGATCAGACGCGTCCTCGCGTGGGGCGATGAAAATGACGCGATATGGCCGGCTATTCGCCCTAAAACGCGTCTTCACCCAAGTTGAAAATATTCAACTTGAGCAAAAAATTCACATGATGAAGTTAAGTCCCGAGAGTAATCAAGAGCGAGTAACGTGATGCCCCGCGTTTGATGTGTACGTAGCATAATGCTGCGTTCAGACCAGCCGTGGTAGAGGCGTCAAGCGCGATTGGTTTCAATGTTAAGTCAACGTGAAGACGCGTTGACACGCATCTGGAGGTCCTGTGGCGCGAATGAGGCAGTGCAGTGCGGTAGCTGAGGATCCGCTTAATTTGAGGTTGAAAAATTTTAACTAATGCACGGCGTTAACCAATCAGGAGCTTGCTCCAGTAGTGACGTGATTACAGAAAGCGAGCGGAGTCGCAGAAGTCTCGATGACTAGAATTTCACGCGTGAATGAAGCGAGTAAACTCAAAATGTTCAAGCGGCAAACTAGACGCGATTGTGACGCCTCAAACGCGGCTGGCGTGAACCCACGGTAAGTCTGGCTCAGTTTGGTGGAGCAAACTGTAAGTGCTTACAGTATACTTAAAAAGGACAAAGTATATGGTAAGATTACATAAAAAAAATCAAAGATTGAAGACTGAGAAAAATTGTGAAATTACAATTCTTTTAAAAAATTGTCAATAAAAAAATATAGTAAGCAACATAAAGGCAAGTAACTAAAATTTGCAAAAGTGGAGAAAGCGGGTAAAATTTCTACTCTGGCACAATAACATTAGGTAATGCTTACTAGAAAGATGTATACTATTTGTAAATGTTAACAATCTTGTGAGACTAACAAAAAACTACAATCCACTGTATTCAAGTTGCCAGTTGTATGAGTTTCCAAGAACAGTGAATGGCTGTAGGCACAAGCAATATATTGATGCAGTAAATAAGGACTAAGCATCCCCTCTCAGACAAGAACACTTACACAAAGTGTTTAAACCAAAAACAGTATAGTTTTTTAATATCAAAACTATACTTTCCAACTCAAAAACTTTCCTATATCTACAATGTTGTGAAAAGTTTGTATTAAATGAATATATGGATGCTGCACAAACAGTCTGCAGTAGGCAGGCTTTGCAGTAAATCACCTTCAAAGCCAGTAGGCTGCGGTTGATCTCTGCGGTCTCCACTATGGTGTGCCGGTCGTTGTTGCTGACATCAGTACCACGCTCATTTCCGGCAAGGTCCACCAGAGAAAACTTCCCATGAAGGATATTCCGCCGCCTCAGGATTACCTGCAACACCGCATGTGACCGCGAAGAGCTGGTGTTGGCAAACGTCTGGCCAGACGTTCTGGAAAAGAGTTACAAAAACTAGTCACTGTAGTCAGATATGATTTTTGGTTATGATAACCACCACAAATGTGCATGTTGCAATTGTCTGCAATAACAAAATTATTTAAATACTTCAAAGTTATGTACAGTTAAACAGACAGATTTATGCTTTGTTTGTAGTAAAACAGGTTTGTTATGCAGTTTGCAGTTTTCAAATTAATTTGATCATATTTAAAACCTAAAGAATAATCTTATTGCATATTACAGCGAATCACATTTTCTTCAATATCGTGCAGTCCTATAAAGCACAGAATGCAATACCTTATCGCACAAAGACATTTCCCTAAAAGTAAGATTAACACATTTCTTTGCCTACCTGCATGCACTTCCCCGCTCGATCATCTTAATGACATCATCAACAGACAACACTGGCACTTCCTGCAGGCCAACGACATTGACCTGCTGTTTATCATCCTCCAGAACACGTAGCTTTGCTTTTTTATTCAGCAAATCGAACACCTGCACAGTACACAAAAACATTTTACCATCATGCCCGAGCAAGTACTTGACACATACAACCACTATCAAAACGCGCAAAACCAAATACCACAATTGTTTAAATCAACCATGAAGTGGGTCTTACCGTATTTTCCGGACTATAAGCCGCACCGGAGTAAAAGCCGCATCATTCAAAAATGCGTCATTAAGACAAAATAACATAAGTCACAGTGGACTATACGTAGAGTTTATTTAGAAAATTATTTCACAAAATCTAAGCCGAAAAACTGCATTTAATCTGGAAAGGCAAGTTATTCAACTAACAATAGCACAGAACAGCAAGCTGAATAGGTGTCCGTACATGTGTTAAAGTAACATAAACAGTTATTTACACGATACCCAATAGCATACAGAACATACCTGGATGGTTGAATAGGGTAAATTAACCAAACAAGCCAACTAGCGTGAAGGTCGCATGGGTGATTCTCACGAAACCATTGAAACACCACGGCACTAATGATTTTAGCTTTAAAATGTGTAATATAGTAACATTAAAAAGCATCAGAATTAACACAGTACTGTGTTCTACCTTGCACTTGGAAATTTTATCTCATTTTCTGCTGAAATTCTCATTACCGCAATGTGTCCGGCTGTGTTTGAACATGCGTTATGTTGTAATTTAATCAAATTAACACAAAAATATGAAGAAAAAAAATAAATGGATGTTTTGCTAGACTACTTTAGATGACAGAAAAAATATTTACTGAATATTCATGTATAATAATAATGAAGAAAAATTAGGAAAATGATGTGTCCATGCCTGATGTTCTCATCCTCCGCAACACTTTTTGAGAACAGTTTAAGCACACATACAGAATTTTAATAAAGTTTGATTTTGAGTGACCAAGCACATGGACCAGTTACTTTAAGATGGCTACCAGGTAAGATCATTTTTTTACAGTTCATTTGAAATATTGTCTTGTCAGAATGCTTACACGACATTTTGATTATCATTACCGCAACAGATGCTTATTAAATGTTAATTTAATTAATAGAAGCATAATACTTTGATTTTAATTGCATGTGCAGAATCTCCAAATTATGTTCTTTCAGGTTTGTCATGTCATTTTGAAAATATGTCAGTGTTGATGTTTTCTGACTGTTGCGGTAATGAGATTTTTTAAGGACTAATTTTTTAAATTATGTTACAAAGAGTGTTAAATGATAAGTAAAAGTTTTTAAATTAATGTTCCCATTTACTCCAGACTTTGTTTTTCAATGTCTGGTGGGAAAAAAAGTAAATTTAAGCAATTTTTACATTTTCATGCTTGACATTTTTAAAACCAAGTTTTCGTGAGAATCACCCGCATACTCATCATTCCACTTTACTGAATCCATTGAATTACATAAATACAGAAGCAGCATATAGCGGACTCTAATCTGTAGACGGTATTGTTGTCTTTGCCTTTTAAATGTTAAATTAATTCATACTGACTTAAAAGGCGCACCTGAATATAAGACGCAGCACCAGCTAAGTTTTAAAAAAAATGCGCTTATAGACAAAAAAAAAAAACGGTACGATTCAAGATTTATTTGCTCTTAAACTACAAACAAAAGACCAAACAAAACATCATGTATTGTGGAAACGTGTAACATAACGTGCAAACCTTTCCGTTGTAGATCTCAAAAAACGTCACATATGGGCAAAGGTCCATATCGGCATATCGCTTTTGCCTCAGGAGGGCAAACACATCCTGTGCTGTGAGGTAGGCAGACATATTTATGAGCAAAACAAGGGTAAACACACAACAGGCCACACTATGAAAATGTACTTTTGATAGTCACAGTTACCTGCCAGGGCGTAGATCCCTTTAGAGCTGTTCTGACTCTTTCCAGAAAAGTCTCCACCCATTGTCTGCAAGCAAATTGTCTTACGTAAAAAAAGTTATTATTATTTTTTTAGGAAGGAAAATAACAGAAAATTACTTACATGGGTCTTTCCACTGCCTGTTTGACCATATGCAAAGCATGTTGCCATACCACCTTCAAAAACAGTCTTAACCAGAGGTTTAGCAGTGAACCTAAAAGTCCCATTCAAAATCATTAAATAAAAAATTGGATTTAAGTTAATAAAATGCCCAATGAATACAGCGAACCCCAGCTACCTGTAAACCAAGTCATTGGTGGCGTCATCATCGAATGAGTAATCGAAATGAAAAGTCTGATTCTCTAGGTACTTGGTCAGGTCCACTTTCTGCTTGGGTTCATGTAACAGCATGACTCCATTACCAGGGATGGTGATCACATCAATCTCTTTCTTGGCCAGCTCTGAACACAAACACTTAGTGAAGCAAGATGCACAAAGAAACAATTCAATTCAATCAAGAAACGACCGAGGTGCCTACCTTTTTTATTCAGAGGGCGTTTGCGAACGCAGACACATATTCTTTGAGGTTTCACCTAACAGATGCATCTTGGGTTAGAATAGGATTCCCCTTTGTAGATTTCTTAGCATTTCCAGAAATATATGCTCATTAACTCACCGGATCAGACAAAGACATGGGCACTTTCACCAGGTTCTCTCTGTATTCCTCAATCATCTGGTAAAACTGCTTGTTAGGCCGACATGCATCTCCAAACTGGCAACAAGACAGCAATGATACATTAGATATAAAAATACACTTAGGCCGAAGGAGTACAGTGTAAAGGGCCGTTCACACTATGGATGATAACGATAACTATAAAAATAGTGTTAATTAAAGGATTAGTACATTTTCCAAATAAAAAAACTGATAATTTACTCACCACCATGTCACCCAAAATGTTGATGTCTTTTTCTTTGTTCAGTCGAGAAGAAATTATGTTTTTTGAGGAAAACATTCCAGGATTTTCTCATTTTAATGGACCCCAACACTTAACAGTTTTAATGCGTCATCACGTCAAGAGGTCACGGATGATGAGGTATGTGAAACTACTCCCCAGTGTTTACAAGTGTGGAGAAAGAGGACCGTTCAGACGTTGTTTTATGTCGAATGATACTAATTAATGTCTTTGTGTCAGTTTATTGTTTAAAATGGTCCGCAAATGTGCATTTCATATATGTAACGTGACATTTCTACGTCACTACACAATTACGTGAGGTTGCGCTGGCTCGTCACAAAGCCGGAGGAAGAAGAGAAGTTGTTGGTTTAAAAGTGCATATTTTGTATTTTTCTTGCCAAAAATGACAATCGTTTCGCTAGATCAAACCCTTATGCCTTATTTGGGATCTTTTAGAGCAGGGGTGTCCAATCCTGGTCCTGGAGGGCCGGTGTCTCTGCAGAGTTTTATTCCAACCCTAATCAAACACACCTGATCCAGCTAATCAAGGTCTTTATAGGCAGACTAGACACTTTGAGGCAGGTGTGTTGAGGGAAGTTTTAGCTACTTGGCCGACTTTGGACACCCCTGGTTTAGAGTCTTTGAAACTGCAACTTCAAACCGCACCAAAACTGTTAAGTGTTGGGGTCCATCAAAATGAGAAAAATCCTGGAATGTTTTCCCCAAAAAAAAAAAACATAATTTCTTCTCGACTGAACAAAGAAAGACAACAACATTTTAAATGACATGGTGGTGAGTAAATTATCTGGATTTTTTTTAAAGAAAATTAGGACTAGAACAGCCACACAAATAAAATCTACAGTATTAGTTAAAAGGTAGCATAGAATGTAAAACTATATTTACCTAGACATCGATCATTAATAAGTTATGTACACGGTAGACATATCGTGAGCCTCAAACACTATTGTTTCCTACTCCTTATGTAAACCTTATGCATGAAAAAGAGGCCAATCTCAACATAACACAGACTGTGAGGTTACAGTCGGGATTCAGTACGCTCAACATTCAATTAATTACAATGTTGTTACAATGCTAAAAATTATGTTGTGATGTGACTGCTGAGTTAACACTAGGGTTGTGCGGGTAGTCAATAGTATCGACAATCATCAGACATATCTGCAATAGCAGGCTTTCATGACAATAGTTGGTGATGGTTATTGTAATAGGCTTTATGCCCATGCAGCTGCACTACTTCCTGAACTTCAGCCAGCTCCTTGTTTCCTGTCTGCCATTATTGGACGAACTGATTAATCCAGGTGTGTCTGATTATTGTTGTTGTGTGACTACTGAGGTCAGGCACACCTGGATTAATCAGCCCGTCCAACAATGGCAGACAGGAAACAAGCAGCTGTCTGAAGCCCAGGAAGCAGTGCAGCTGGGCATAAAGCCTATTATCATCAGAGTTTAACATTAAAAGGAATAGTCTACTCATTTTCAATATTAAAATATGTTATTACCTTAACTAAGAACTGTTGATACATCCCTCTATCATCTGTGTGCGTGCACGTAAGCGGTGGAGCGCGCTGCGACGCTTTGATAGCATTTAGCTTAGCCCCATTCATTCAATTGTACCATTTAGAGATAAAGTTAGAAGTGACCAAACACATCAACGTTTTTCCTATTTAAGACGAGTAGTTATACGAGCAAGTTTGGTGGTACAAAATAAAACGTAGCGCTTTTCTAAGCGGATTTAAAAGAGGAACTATATTTTATGGCGTAATAGCACTTTTGGGAGTACTTGGACTCGGCGCATTAACACCCTCCCTCTCCCATTATGAGAGTGAGAAGGGGAGCGGACTTTTCAGGCGAGTCGAAGTACTCCCAAAAGTGCTATTACGCCATAAAAAAAAACGCAAATATGCTTTACACTCAGAAACATCCATGTCCAATCTCAGAACAATCGGTTGTTCCTCAATTTCTATCTTTGTCAAAAACCGGCTCAAACATATAGGGGTGGTTTTCCAGACAACGATTAACTTAAACCAGGACAAGGCCTTAGTTATATTTCCTAATTAAACTAGTTTTAACAAACATGCCTTACTAAAAACATTACTTGTGGGCATTTTGAGTCAAAACAAAGGGCACTGGTGTATTTTAAGATATGTCGGTGCAAGTTGTTGTGAGTTTGGACAGTCTTATATTTATTTTAGTCTAGGACTAGTCTAATCCCTGTCTGGGAAACTGCCCCATAAGGTCCGTTTACTCTATGTGAGCTACTGACATGAGCTTTGCTGTGAAACAGCCAATCAGAGCAAAGCTCAACATTATTATTCATGACTCTTCCAAATAAGGTAATAACTGCACATATCATTATAGGGACAAATCCTAGGGTTGTAAATGGCCATGTAAAAACAGTTTTTAGATGATTTTTGCATAAAGTCACATACTTTCTATGTAGGTTTTAACGAACAATTTTACATTGCATTAACAGAATGCATGGCTAAAGAATGCATTGATACAATCAAATTAAGTTATCCAGTGGTGTGGACACCAATATAGTTAATATTATGGTTATCGTTAAAAGTGTGAACGGCCAGCACGCGTGATATCTAGATCAATCGCCTTACCTTTGATTTCTTTTGTGGCTCAGGGTGTTTTGCAATTGACAGCCGTTTGTTTGCCACTTTGTTCATCTCCGATATTTGAGACACACGACGGCCTAAAAAAAAAAGAACAGATATGAGAGAGGTCATATGGATCACATCAACAAGATTATATGTACGTGTATATGTAGTGGTTCAATCAAGAATAGCAGAAAGTCCGCACAGGATGGGACTATGTAATAAACCGATTACGCATTTTCTTTTTCTGATACCTTTATGACACATTGAAAACTGAATTATTATCCATTGACCATTTAGACATTCCTCACACTGTGTTATTTTATGGCTTTAAAAGACTTGGAACACAGCATACAAGTACTGGATCCTTGTATGTGTTGTAGTAAAACTTGACGGTAATGACAAGCCACAACATAATTAACCAGTACAACCACATAATTAAAAAGCTTAGTATTGGTGTCTGAAACGAATCCAGGGATTGAATTCAGTGAACCCTGCAATGATACACTTCACATCACATTTTGGGAGGTAAGCTTCTCTGGTGAATAGTCAGATTTTTTCATGTACACAAACGGTCGGCCGCACATGATAGAATAATTGATTTGACTCGTATGTGTACGCAGATGTTTGACGTATGCCCATTGCGACAAAATACAATGCTTCTCCTGTTGGTGCATATGTATGCGTACAATGTACACAGGGTTTCAAAAATCCAGTGACATGAGACAGTCGCGACTAGCTAGGTTGTTTCTCAAACGATGCAATAGTATTGTGGCAGCGAGTTACCCTGTACTGATACTCTTCACTAGTGATGACACTCTGTCTGCCATCCCCTGCTTAATGTTATAACCAGTATGTGTCTAATGTGTATACAGTATATATTGTGTATATTGTAATTGCAGAGTCGGTCAGTAACTGTATTCTGCAGTGCATGGATAATACGTCACCTCTAAACATGTGCTGATGATGAAGCAAAACATTTTTTTTTATTAAACTGGTTTAATTATTATGTCTGCAAGCATTGCAAATGACATTATCCAGGGCTCCAAACTGCCACCAAAATTTGAGAGTGTGCCACTGAATTTTAAATCCAGTCGCACATGTGCGACCAGTTAATTTGACCTTTTTTGTGATGTGACACTGAATTTGAGTCCATGATGTTTGAAAGCCAATGTTGATATTTGAAATCACCTAAACAAACACGTCCCTACCCCAATAGAATCTGGACCTTCTGTTGATAGACCCGCCCCACACACACGCAACCCGGCAAGTTTGTCGGTTAGTAGACACGCTCCTTACTGCTGATTGGCTATAAGCGTGTTTTGGTAGTCGGCTCGTCTCCTTTTCCAAAGCGTTTTTCAAACATCGTGGACTCCGCTTTTAAAGTATTTATTAGTAATACAGTGGAAATTAGACATGTAAATATTTGGTTAGCGTGTTGATTTACAGTGTGTGCCCCTAAATTTTCTGGTTGCCCCCTAAAATTTTCAGTTGGGGGCCACTGTGCTCCTAGTGAAAAAAGTTAGTCTGAAGCCCTGTTATCACCTCTTAAATGATGTGAAAAAAAGCATTCACAACTTTTGACCAAATCCAAAACAGTACATACTTGGTGGAGCCATGGGAGCACATTTGGATGCCTCACTCTCACATATAGCCTCAGCCGCTGGTAGCAGAGGAGACGCTGGTTTGGAAAGAAGTCGCCTCTGGTAGCCTGCAAATTCAACAACATTGTGTTGCATTGCCATAAAATCAATCTAATAACTGATCTCTGAATACGTCACAGATGTGTTTAAAGGGAAACCTAAAGTTTTGGGGACTGTAGATGGGGGTAGATCTTGAGAGAGACGGTCCTCTGATACTGTTGGGGTTGCAGGTGGAAGGGCAGGGTGACGGAATGAACATGTCTGACGTGTGGTCATCCTTCTGGTGGCTGAAATGGGTCAAGTTATGATTCTGCATTAATTCTTAATGTGGTTAAAGCAGTCTGAAGTAGGGATGAACCAACATTGTTTTGGCCAATACAGTTCTTAACATACAAACTACAAGGCGATACAAATACAAATATTTGTCGCTTGTTAATTTTAATTTTTGTGATTTAAACAGATTTTGACCGCAATTTAAATGAGCAAAGTTCAAAAACATGCATTGTGGTTTATTAGCTAGTTTGTCACTTCACCAGCAAATCAATTTCATTCAGCAGTGCAACATGATAACATAAAAATGTCTTAGCAGAATCAACTCATTTATTATAAACATAACATATTTCTTCAACAAAATAACAAAAAATATTTCGCTTTTAATAATAAGTATAGATATTTCCCTACTAAAGTTAACCATAAAATTTCAAATTGTTGTATCAGCCTTTTCTTGTTATAGCCCACATGTCGATGGTTTTAAATTTATAAAAATTGGCCAATAAATACAGCCGATAAATTACTAATCTAAAGCATTTTTCATCCTTAGCCAGATAAAGGTGCATATCTATGCAAGGGCTTTCCATTATCATGACCACTGAAGGGATAGTTCAGCCATAAATGAAAGTAAATTTTGGGAAGACTGCTGTAAGAGGATAAATATCAAGAGAGAAATTTGTGGAAGTGAAAAGTGATACCCCGATTAAGCCTTGTGATACCAGTTATAATCCTTTAACCATTAGTGAGAGTGATTGTGTCAGAATGTAACAAAAGCATGCAATTCATGCAAACCTGACTCTTCGGATGAACTATCCTGAGCAACTTAAAATGGAAGACACATTGTGAGATCACTGTACGTCACCAAAAATTCCTACTGGGAATTTATCTGATAGTAGTGGGAATACAGATGAATTTAACTTACCTTCTGATGCCGCAGGTATTCTTGATGACCTCAGAGGAAGTTCTGATCCTCTGGTACTCTGAAACAAACATAATAAACATTAATATGTGGTTTAATTATATTAATGTGAAAAATCGCATTTTTCAGCATGCATTACAATAACTAAAAAAATAAAAATACATACAAGAGCAAACGAGTGATCCTAGACACATGCATGAAAAACACAGTAATGCCCCTATGTCTTGTATACATCATGTGATGTTATGATAGACATCAAAAGCTAATATTGACAGACACAAACATGTCTGTGAACAGGTAAAGTCAAAATCTAATTTTAGGAGAAATTTCACATTTATTTCGATCTTTGACATGATCTTACTCAGTCAATATTTAAGACACCAATGTTGTATTGTCATAGAACAATATCTAGGATGATTTTAAGCATTAAATCATAAAAACATGCCATCAGGTGGGTTTTCAAAGGCTGGGGTTGCATATTTGAATAACAAATAACTTACTCTTGTAATTTTCATCACAGGTGCCGTATTTGGGCCAAATACAGGCTCTTCTTGATTGCATGGTTGAAGTTGCCTAAGTTGTATGAGGTCAGGATTGAGTTGCTCAAGTTCATTCAATTCAACCTAGGGGACAATCGACATATTAACCTGGACGTACAGTTCTGGTCATACAATAACAAAAACATCATAGCACTGATCTGTTATAAAGGGTGAGATGGTCCATTCAAACCTCTTTTCCTTTGGTCATTCCACCTTCAAACCATTCCACATTCACGGCGGATTTAGTGACATCGGCAGTTTTCACTGTTGCACTGTGTATTCTCCCTTTATTAATAGAAAACAGTAAAATTAATAAAAAATATAGTTTATGCAAATGACCAAACAACTGCTGCCAACTAAGTAAGATAGGGTGCTGATGTTGTGACTACAATATATTCTGGTCAAGAAAAGTGACCAAGTGTGGTTGGCTGTTTATTTCTATTAAAACTATAAACAATATAAAAGTTAACATGGATACATGTCAGGTTGTTATAAACATTATAAACACAGACTTATAGTTATAGGCTTTTCTCATGGATTTGCTTTTTTGTGTGAATTTGCATGCTTCTTAACACATTGATTTCCAATACATGTTAAATTGTTGCCCATTTAAGCATATAGCAGGCATACGTTATATTTACTGATTTGTTGACACAGCCTGTAAGTTACTTTATCATCGGGCAATAGTAAAAGATTAGCTTAGCAAACATGTTTCTTACCATTACTGCGACATATACTGACAGTACGTCCAATGAGAAGTTTCGCAAACGCAGGATCCATGTCAAGCTGTAGTTTGATAAGAATAGCTTTTGAAAGAAACGAAATGTGTGTTATATTTTACCAAACTTTGCCCCTGGCTGTGAGCCGTAAATCGCAATAAAAGCAACCGCCTTACATTCAAAAATCGTCAGCGGAAGTTATTGGATTATTTAAGGAGGTGGTGCTTCGTCTAGACCAATCGCAGTGCTTGTGGAGGCGGGGCTATACGAAAGACTTGCGAAAATGACTGACAATTTTATTCACCAATCAGCGATTAAAGACGAACGTCGTCATACATTGTGGCGCCACATTGGATCAAGCTGAGACAAACTTCACGTGCTGGTAAACTTGAGCAAAGTTTATTAAAAAAATAATTTACAAAAAACGGGTTACAACACTGAGTTACTGTTATAAGCATTAAATTATGTCATCGATATAATAAAAACGTACATGTTTATACGAGCTAATCGTTAAATTAATACAAAATGTACCAGTGGTCAGTCAAATTGGCAATATATATAGAAATAGTTTAAGTATGTATTAAGGACTTGCACTGGCAAACCACAAATCAATTTAAAGTAATAACATGTTTATTTTCAGTACTCCAAACCCTCATACAATCGTGTCACTCTCTCTGTAATGTATTTAATATCAGGAACACTTGTTTAATAAATATTTAAGATTTTGTAATGAAAAGAACCATTTAAACCACAAGACAATGTTTGTTTTTCTATCAATCTTGTATGTTATATATCTTTAAATAAATAAAAATAACAATTTATTTCTAGCTTGTGCTTCCACAGAGGTGAACTGTTATATTTTCCCTTGCAGAAGTTATGCAATTAAAAGTACTGTTGCCAAGCAACAACGGGCTGTTTAAATAGTTTGTGTCAATTATTATTTACTTTCATCACAAATTGCTGTTCACATGCTTTCAAAGCTAAAAAGGGAATTTGTGATTTTGTGAATGTATGCAAATGAAATGTAAAACATTTTGATTAAACACAGCACACCATGCATGTATTTATCTGTTTTACCTCATACAGGTGAGGGGTGTGACTGAATGGAGGACGTTTCCTGTCAGAGTTTGTTGTTGAGTGAGTATTTTTGTAACTATTTTCTTACATTGCCTGATGTGTTTAGCTGTTATTCTTGTTTCTTTTATATAATTGCTTTTTGACTGGCTGTTTTCATCTTAGGCTGAAAGTAGATTTGTAAGTACAATCTTTTCCTTTTTTTTTTTGACTGTGGCATTCACAAAAGAATTTCTGCTTCACAAAGTAGCAAAAAGCTGCATGAGCAAACATAGATTGTGCCAGAAGCGTTTAAAAGGTGGATACGTATTCACTCAGATGAAAAGAAAACGATCAAACTAAATCTTTATCTATTGTGCCATTTCATCGTTTGATAGAACTTTTGATCTCCTGACTATTAAACTTCTATAGCTGATCTATAAAAGGGAAGAAATAGATTTTTTACCTCTTGTTTGCATGACAGTTTTAATAAATATTAGAATCAGAAGACCTTTATTGCCAAGTGTGCTTGCACGCACAATTATTTTTTTGTTTATAGAAACTTCTAGCACACACATTCAAGGCAATGACCAGACAATAATAAATAAAAGACAAATGTACAGAAATGGGAAAATACTAAAAAGATAAGAGGCATTGTATAGGTTAGTATATTGTTTACATATTTACAGATGATATGTACACCTATGCAAAGGGAGTGGAGACATATTGTGTGGAGAAGTGGAGTTATGTGCAGAAAATATTAAATGTATGGCATCATTATGTATGGGGTGCCTCAGCAGATTTCCAATGGGGCCTCAAGATGACTTAAAATTATTACAATTGGACAAAACAAACATTAAAATAAGCTAAAACAAGCAAAAATCAAGAAGCTTCTAATATGTTTTGCCCATTTTAGTGGGGAATACACATCTGTCTAGTCATTCTAAGCTCTAGTTAATTTTATTTGGAAAAAAAGAGTGAGTGGGGGGGCCTTCAAATATTTTTGTGGGCAACTAGGGGGCCTTGAAGTGAAAAAGGTTGGGAACCACTGATGTACACAATGTGAGTAGAAGTAAACTGTAGGATATTGCACTTGTGGAGCAGTTAACTGTTTAGGAGGGAGATGGCCTGGGGGAAAACTTCATCTGTGTCTATGTCCTTGTATTTAAAGCTCCGAATCGTTAGGAAGCAAGTTTTGTTTAGGGCAATTTTTTTGCATTTGAGTCTTGCAGTTGCTTGCCAGAAAATTGCTCGAAAAAAAGAACAGTATAACATTAAACAGAAAGAACATTTGAACATAAATATTTATGTATTGTGTTCCAGTATGAAATTAATTATAAAAATATCAATAAAAATGAAAAATAAATAAATAAATAAATAACATTACGCATTCATTTATTTTGTCAGTCTTTGACAGATTAGAGCCAATATAATGCAAATTTTTAATATATATTCTTTTTTAGTTTATTAACATATTTTAAATGGAACTATAAAACTATACATTTAGAGTATATAATATAGAATTATATAATAATTTTTAATAAATAATTTTATATGCCCTGTAAAAATTTCTTTGCTGCCTTAAATTTTTTTGTTGAATTAACTTACAAGTCATTTCAATTTACTATTATTTATCTTGACTAGAGATGAGTTGTTATAATATGAGTATGAGTTGTTATAACTTATATATAGTTAAAAAAAGTCAACTTCATTTTATAAGTTGTAGCAACTCATCTTGTGAAGAAAAATAATAAATAAGTTAAATAGTAGGTTCAATTGACTTGCAAAACCAAGTTGATTTAACTTCATGCTGCATTTTTACAGTGTGTGTGGATTTGGCAGGCAGGTAAAAATTCAAGGATCTATACCTAAACTGTAAAAAATACTTTGCTGCCTTAAAATTTTTTGTTGAATCAACTCGGATTTATCAAGTCATTTCAACTTACTATTATTTATCTTGACTAGAGATGAGTTGTTATAACTACAGGTGAGTTGTTATAACTTATAAAATTAAGTTGACTTAATTAAGAATTAAGTTGACTTTTTTCAACTATATTTTATAAGTGTGACAACTCATCTCTGTTGACATGACTTGGAAATTTAAGTTGATTTAACATCTTAAAATTTAAGAGCGGCAAAATATTTTTTACAGTGTAACATTGTATACATTAATTTTACACAGTAACGTTGGCTCAGTGTAATGGTTGATAGAATTAAAATTAAGTTTTGGCCACAAAATATGTTTGTGTATGATGTTCAAACCATCTATAAATAATAATATTTTATAATAAATAATTTTTTTTATTGTATGCATCAAAAGATTATTTAAGCACAAAAAATCAACTTCCTGTGTATTTGAATATTTATCTACAAAAACATTTATGGGGTCAATTACAAATTTATTTCTGAAATAATGACCTGAGACCTGATCAAACACACATGCTTAGTTCATTAGTTCATTAAAATATAGTTTTTGTAGTTATTGTGGTTACTATAGTTGGGTTTATTACAAAAATCCAACTTTAAAAATATTCTGTAACGAACATTAAACTAAACCTTAATGGTTACATTGTGTATCCTTTCAGTTAATATTTTTATGCACACTGAATATATATTGGACAAACATTTGTCCTTTTGTTCCTCATAAAAAGTAAAAAAAAACATAATTTTTCATAAGGTTTTTTTTAACATTTTTTTTTAAATTTCTTTTACCTTTAAAAGCAGTAATGTATTTAATTATTTTTGCACAGTCTGTTGAGTTGGCCAGATTTTCATTTTACTTAGTTGTATACTTATATACTGTAACTATGTGACAAATAAAACTTGCATTTAAAAGAATGATTATTATTCTACTAGCATTGCTAACATTTCTTTTGTCAAATTTCTAAAACTCTTTTAATTGAGTATTTTTCACACCACCTAGGCATTTTGGAATTTAAACCCCACAAAATATCAAAATGATTTTTTAATTTAGAAGTAGAAAATACAATTTCATGACTTTTTTGATGTATTTTTAAGCACTGCAAATTTTATAATCCTAATACCAGTAAATCCCACCAGAGGGACTGCTGAGCCAGTAAGACCAAACCACCTCCTCCCATTTCTGTACATTTTTACCGAAATTTCCAGGACATGAATAGTAAACAGTGCTTTAACAAGACACAGAAAACAAGAAGCCATAACTCCCAGATCTGGGGTGTATTCACAATCCACCCCTGATGAGATCATGACAAACCCTCAAAGTGATTAATATTTCCCATCTTTCCGACATCGGTCTTTCAAGCCTGCTCATGTTATATGTAACTGTAACAAAACCCGGCCATGCCCATGTGAATGATCGCACACCAGTGTGAAAATCTGGTCTCAAACTCATAGAAGTTTATATCTAAAAAAATGACTGGTCCTTTGCTTTAAAGACCAATACACTTGACATTACCCATACAACATTCTTACACATCAAGTACATTTTATTGCTTTATTTTTGGACTTTCATTATTTTTTCACACTTAGTAATTTCCCTTAATTCTATATAGGCAGTCATATAAGAAACATTTGTTCTCACGTTATAAATATGCTTCCCCGTTGATTTGCCACTTTCATTGCCTTGCACATCTGCTGAGAGAAAAATCATAGAAGTCAGCTTTTGACTATTGGGCAAGTTGTGTTCTTCCACTCCTGATGTTCATTCATCTTACATAAGCTACTACATTATACAATACTGGTCAAAAGTTTGGAAACACATTCATTTTGTATGTATATTATCTTCCAAATTATAGAATAGCAATAAACTTATCAAAATATGCAATAACACTGCGAGGAAGAAGAAATCAAAATGCATTTATATTTTGTCATCTGCAGTGTAGTGATCTTTTGCCTATAATTTGCAAAATCATACTCCTGTCATCTCAACCTGAGATGCATTTTAAACGATATTGAAGGAGTTCACATCTATTCGGGGCTTTTATTGGCCTGTATTCTTCTTCAATGTCACTCATTCAGTCTTAGTCATTTCAGTAGTTAAAAAAATAAAATTGTAGTTTTCTTATGAAAGAAATGAATATGTTATATATATTTTGTCTAAAAAGTTATTTCAAACACAAACATACCTTCAGATTAAAAGGGTTGTAAGATCATGGGAAACATTTTATGTGTTTCCAACTTTTGACCGGTAGTGTTTATCTCAAATAAAACCATGAAGCTTGCATAAGCTTGCTACATAACTGCAAAAGCATCACTGTACCAAATAATAGTTTTTATACCTATGCTCAATAGTTATAAGCATTTTTATAAATTTGATATTTTAAAGCTCTAAAATATTTAATTGGGATATTCACTGCATTACAAAGCAGATTTAATATTTGAAGAGTTTAGTTGCAAAACGAGATAAATCCATTTTTTAACATTTTTGTCAAAACATGTTTATTATTATGTTATCATGTTATTATTTTGTTTTATGGTGCTACTTAGCTGTATTTTTGAAGTTATGAAGGTTTAAATCAAAACAAACCAACTGCAGTTGCATTGAAATTAATTGGAATGCACAACCAAAAAATGAGATTTCTGAACAATTAAAAAAACGGTGGTTCTCTTGTTTTGCCACGAAACTCTTCATTTATGTATATACAGTATATCTAAACATGAAGTATAACATTGCAGTATGATAATCATACTCTTAAAGCACATTTAGCTTCAGTCAGTTTTCTTTTTATATTAAGTTACTGTTCGCTGCGATTGTAAGGCTACTGAAATATGATTCTACGAAAGGGTAATTTAAACGGTTAAGCCAGAAGTTATAACCCCAAAAACCACTGAGTAGGGTTCTTACATCATGGCAGATATGTTTGACTGATGGCTTCTGTATTCATGCTCCACCATGCTTCTGGTAGACATTAGGGTGATCCCCAGTGACTGGCTCATGTTGGGATATGTGCTTGAGACTTTATTTATTTAAAAAGAACTTCCAGTTCTCAAACTCAGTCTGATTGATATTTGTCCAAGAGCACTTCGCATTAGGTCAACAAGTGGAAATAAAACACTCCACTGAGTTTGTAGTGTTTTTATGAGCTGTTGTATGAAATCTCATTCAAATGCTAAAACATGTCCATGGGATTTGAGTCATGTAATTTATAACTTAAAAAACACAGTAATGAAATGAACAGCAGTTACTCGATGCCAAATTTAGTGTTCAATTATGTTACGCTATAAAACAAATTATAGGTCTACTTAATATGAATTTCTTTGAATAGCAGTTTAATTATTGTGCATGTGTCACATGCAATATCTGTCAAAGAAAACGCACACTACATGATAACAAGAAATAGGAAATTAAAGCGTAATGTATTTCGCAGCCAAATTGAATAAATAAACAAGCATCCTCAGAATAAGTATTTGCAGACGAGAAACAGATAAATAGTCTGTGTCATTTGCAAGTAAAGACGGTGATAGAAAGCAAAGATAGGAAGTCATAGAATGAAGGCCTTGATGTAATAACGCCAATGTAGCGTAACTATCTTAGAATCAGAGATGATTCGTTGCATGGCAGTTGCCAACGTGAGCCTGGCCATGAATTTCCATTTATGGGGAGGATAGTTATAGGAGCATATGCTGCATATTATATGAGGATGATGGTACAGGACAAGAAGTTCTGGGCCCCTGTGGGGATTGCATGTGAACACTGATGAAAAGAGAACAGACGCTCATGAAAAACTAAAATGAATGCATAAATTACCCACACAGATTGATGCATTTCGATATCGCCATAGCAAAAGCCTTTGAAGTCCTTTCCGTACGTTATAACAGAAACTGCTTAAACTTTGTAATACTAAAAAACTAAAACTAAAAATTGTAATAAATGGCTCCTTTTGTTTTTAAAGGTGCATTGTGTAATTTTTAGAAGAATCTCTTGACAGAAATGCAATATAATATACATAATATAACTATATTATCAGTAGTGTATAAAGACCTTAAATAATGAACTGTATTGTTTTTAGTATGAGACATTTTTTTCTACATACACCGCGGGTCTCCTTACATGGAAGTCGCCATCAGGTTTCTGCAGTAGCCCTAAACGGACAAACTGTTCAACAGAGCATGTTTCATCCCTACTTTTCTGAAACTATGACATGTTTGTCCTGTGGCGGTTACCATACAGGTATGTGTTTTGAAACTGAGGTGTGAGCTGTTGCAGTTCGTAATCTCACCACTATATGCAGCAAACATTTACACACACCACCTTTAAGAGATGCTTATGATCTGCACATATTTAGTATGTATCGCATACCTGTAGCTCAGCAGGTAGATTGTGTCGCAGATTTGAATCCCAGGTAATCACTAAAGCTTACAGATCGACAAAAGGGTTTCCCGCAGCATATTTCAGTTAAGGCGGGCCGCCTAAGCTTGGAAACCTTACCGCCTTAACTAGGTTGTCCAACAAAAAAAAAAAAATTTCGCTGCACAAAAGGCCATCAAGTGCATCTCGGAGAATGCCGAGCGAGGACGCGCGCCACAAAAAAGTAGGTTAGCTGGTGATTTTGTTGTTGTTTCACGTGCCTGTTGATTAGATATAATTGTTGAGCGCTCTTGCTCACTTTATTTATGTGCATTATTTACATGCTACAGTAGTTACACTCCTTTAAGATAATATAATTAATAGTGGAAAATAATCAGTTTTTACCATTTTTGCGCTATCTATCATCGTTCGCCAGACGTTCTACAACATCTGCTTTAGTTTGTGTTTATTAACCCTTTAGTTTCACTTCAACATGCAGCTATTCACGTTACAGGTAAAAACATTTAATTCATGAATAACTTAGTATGTGTTCATTTATTGTCATAGTTTCTTCAAAATTAAGTTTTATTTGAGTGTTTTAAAAATAAATATTTTATTTATTTATTTTATTAAAATATTTTAATTTTCATCTTGACGCATACGCCCCTTTGATTGCCACACCCTCCGACACGCCCACCACTACCACCTTAACTAACAAATTTTCTGCGGGAAACCCTGGACAAGCTCTTGATAATGATTCTCATGAGATTGCTATTTATTCTGAGGACTCATAAATCCCTCTTATATCCAGCGTAGAAAAACACGCATGTACCAAGCTTGCAAAACGGTTCATCTTCTGTAAAAATCGGCGTGTTGCTATGGTTCCACCTCTGTGTTTGCCCATCTGCTTGTCTGTTTTGAAATGACAATGAAGTAATTTAAAACGTACTGTAGTAATACCTCTTGATTACAAGGCAACATCTTAGCTGTCGCAACTTTTTTTTTTACCACAAAATGCATGCATAACACATAATTACTCTCCACACTGTGTGTTGATAAACACACACAGCTCGGGATGTGCTGGTTTTCATTATATGACTTCTTCCTCTTATTAAGAAGTCTTACTCAATGGCAGAGTGAATCACAGAAAAGTGTCATCACAGAAACTTCTAAGGTTTTATATATTTGATTAAAGGCTGTAGAGCATGAGATCGATAATGGAGGTGGACGTTAAGAGTTTATTTATCAAGTAAAGGTTTCCTCTGCTAATTAGCTCGATTTGGATAAAAGCATCTAAAAGCCTTGATGTTGTGAAAAGAATAAATAATAGCTGTCTTGTCCGAGTGGTCATATTTATTTCATATTTTGTACCACATACATCACCATGAGATCCAGTTGTATCACCTTTGATAATTATCAGTCAATTTTTGTTCATTTTAAAACCCTTGTAGCATAAAAAAGTCAGATATAACAAGTCTATAATAAGTCTATGGGCCCTATTATAATGATCTAAGCGCATTGTCTAAAGCGCCCAGCGCAACGTCTAAATGGGCGTGTCCGAATCCACTTTTGCTAATTTAACGACAGGAAAAATGGTTTGTGCGCCGAGCGCATGGTCGAAAAGGGTTGGTCCTATTTTTTTTAATGATTAATGGGAATATTTTCGGTGTAACGTGCATTAAACCAATGAGAGTCTCAGCTCTCATCCCCTTTAAAAGCTTGTTGGTGTTGCTGATGTCTAATCCCTATTTAGATTACGGACTTTGTAAACTGAAAAACTAAGCGGAGGAAGAAGATCCCCAGTTTAAGATTAATGTTAAATAATTGTGTTGTTTTTCATTAAAACCTTTAAAATCCGTTTTCTTTTAGTCATGGAAGTAAAAAATCAGGCTTTTAATTGCTTTATATGTATGGCTATCCAATATCATCAAAAAATAATTTACAAGTATGTAAGAAAAGGTTTGTACTCTAAAAAATACTTTATTTGTAACAAACAGGAGATAAAGAATTTACAAATGACCCTCCGCACGTTTCAGCACTTGGACAGCATTATGAGTTTTTTTAGGCATTACTTAAAAATGTTTCCCAACTCACCATATCCGCAGGTACAGAGTCATCATATACAATAAATCCGTAAGATAGCATTTAAAAACATTTAAAAATAGATGCATTTGTTTAAAGCAAAGCACTTATTTACTTACCAGGCTGCAGGTGAAGCAGCTCTTTGTCCCTTCTAACGTCTCATAATTAGTCCTCATTTATGTCCAAGAGACTCAATAATAATCTTTTACATTCAATCCTTTAATCTTTCATATTTAAAAAAGTTTTTGTGCTGCTGCGCATTCGTGTGTGATAAGCAAACCCGCGTTGTCGTCCCGTTTATAGGTGCATATTACTAATGCGCTCTTTAAATAACAAAAAAAACATATTGCGCCATTGACTTTAGACTAGGTTTTTGTTGGTCAATGGCGTAGTCTATTTTAGCAACGGGCCAACAATGCGCCTGAACACACCTCGTTTTCAGACCAGAACGCCCATGGGCGCAAAAGGGGGCGCAAATGCGTTTGCTATTTAAACAACGCGGCGCTAAACGTGAAAATTATAATTGCGCAGGGTGGAAACTAGCAAAAGACACTTGCGTCGCGCATTGCGCTGCATTGCGCCGGGTGTAAGGTAGAGCCCTATATTTTACTTTGTGCCTCTTTTATAATGTAAATAGATCCAATCTATGTTCAGTGAAAATGATCTGAGGATGCAGCAATAAGCCACCAAATATACCTTAAAGCATTTAAAAGTTAAAACTAAAGTGACTAATTTCAAAATCAATCAATAGCTGTTTGTAAAAAATTATATTGGCCAAAAATAAAAATATCTAAAATAAAATTCTGATTGAAATTTTTTATTTAATAATTTATGCATCAGAGGCTTAATGTACATAATATCTAAAAGTGATGTCATTTAGCATATAAAAATGCATTGTTGTTTAGCTGGTGGTCATATGGTATGTATGGCAGTGATTATTTTTTGTGTAATCAAGCTTCATAACATGACATGGCCATCTCCTCCACCCCATCATCAGTCTAAGTTCAGTGAAAATCACTGGGGCTTGATCCACAGCTGCTCATGAACGCAGACTCACACAGAGAAAAACTTTACTTAACTGATGGGGTGAATCTGGTGATGTAATGCATCTAAATCTCATCCTAGTCCCTTTCTGTAATCCTGAAAGACCACTTTTGTTATTCTATTTCATTGAAAAAACGAGAGCCACGCTGACAGATAAAGCAGAGGGTCCGTGTGATTTTAGTGGGCATACGGCCCACACAACATCTAGGAGGTGAGCAAACAGAGAATGGCTTTTAAAGTGGCGGACCCCTGCTATTTGGGGTTTGAACTTAAAAAAACAGCAGTTTTAAAACTGCATGTCTTCGCTGTCACTAAAATGTCTGTTAGTGTTGACTGAAGTATTGAAAGAGAAAAGTGGGTGGGTGGCGATGAGGAGCGAAAGTTGGCAAAGAATGGACCTGTATGACTGTTGAAAGCGTAGTTTTTGCCTCTCTGTCGCCATTGTTGTTTGAAAAAGTTTGAAAAAAAAACTTTTATGTGGTTTAAAGTCAAATAGCCTAAAGTCACACTAATATTACGCATCAAAATGTACCCGACAGCTCGAATTATAAATCATTATTATAAGCTTAGCATTGGGAATCAGGGTAAGATAAGGCAATAGTTTTTAAAGCTGCCATTTTTCGTGATTACATTTTTCAAACTTTAGTCGGTGTGAAAGGTTGCTAGAGCATAAACAATGACAAAATTATAAAGCTCGCTTTTCAAGGACTACAGAGAATGGCCGGTTTGGACTACAGCCCTCTACTTCCCATATATATGATATCAGTAACATTAGGTATGCAGAAATAACACGCTAATTAAAGTTTTCCACCTACATTCAGTGTTGATTTGATGAAGTAATGAAAATGAAAAATGTAGTATAACGATCACAAAATCCTAGACTGTAATATGTTTAATAACTAGAGATGCACCAATATAAAATTTTCCATAGATACCAATAACCGATTATTCAGACTGATATATCTGCCAATAGCGACAGTTGGGTGATTATATTAATTTGCATTAACCGAATTCTGAAGATTAAAATTCCTAAATGTTATTCATTCATTATAATGACCATTAATATTGAACATTAAATGAGTAATGGTCTTTACATTTTCTATACACAAATCTCAGATTTATTGCATTTTCCTGTTCTCTTTTGCAAATATCGGCCATGACTATCGGCTGTTTATCGGCCGATAGTGTGAAAATGGGCTTTTATCGACCCATACCAATTATTGACTGATATATCTGTGCATCTCTTATTATAACAGAATAAGAATCCTTGTTTGCCATTTTTCCAATCAGTGTGTAGGTAGCAGCAGTTTACATGTAAATTTTTTTATCTTACCCCAAAAAACTAAGATTTTGCCGTGATAATTGAAATCCAAGAACTAAAAGTAACTCATTATCTAAAAGGTTATTTTGACATATTGACATAACATTTTGCCCTTGTTTTGTCAAGATGTTTCCTTTGGTCCTCTTTTATATTTTTCTATTAAATTGCACTAAATCACAGCAATGCTTTCCTCATTTTCACATTCAGTTTATGAAAAAAACAGTCATATCCTATGGAAGGTATTTTTGGTCTTTTTTAAATTAATTAATTAAATGATAAAATAATTTTTTTTATCGCAAAATATGTCCCAAATTTGAAAATTAAATGCTAAAATAAAAATTAAAACATTAAATTAAATTATTTCATTTTCATTTTCAACGTGATGAAGCATCATTCAGGCCAAATTGAAAAATAAAATTAAATTGATGATTTGACATTTCATTTTCCATATTATCTTGTGGCAAGACAGCCAATATTAAAATAAAAAGGGCAAACTTGAAAAGGAATCTGTAAAAACATTTTTTAAAAGACTTTTTATTCATGCCCAAGCAATAATAGGGACAAAATTAAAATGTAAAGTTTAGTTTTAATTTTATGTTCTGTTTTTTTGGTTTTCATTTTCGTTTTCATTTTCGTGTTAATTTTTATTTTCAACTTGTATGCAAATTCAATGTTAATCAGTGGGTGGGGCTTACTTGCTTAAAAAAGGGGGATTGGCTGAAGCATTGTTGCCAACTCGGCGACTGTGTTGATAACTTAGCGACCTTATTGCTACATCTAGCGACTTTTAGACCCATTTAGCCAAACTTAGCGACTGTTTGGATGAATCTTAGCTTCACATCTGTACAGATAGGCTACTGTGTCGATTGTACTGGCCAACGAGCGCTGGATGTCGCTGCCCCAGTGAAATTTGCGTCTACTCTCTGTGCATGGAGCTGGGCAGTGAGCAACATTTAGACTGAGGATGAGATTCGCATACATTGTTTAAAGGAGGAACAAACAATAAAAGAGGCTGGTCCGCTGTTATGTGTGTGCGTATTTTTAAACATCTTTGAAATGTCTGGCCTCAAGACAATATGGAAAATGAAATGTCAAATCATCAATTTAATTTTATTTTTCAATTTGGCCAGAATGATGCTTCATCAAGTTGAAAATGAAAATGAAATAATTTAATGTTTTAATTTTTATTTTAGCATTTAATTTTCAAATTTGGGACATCTTTTGCGATTTTATTTTTTATTTTATCATTTTATTAATTAATTTAAAAAATACCAAAAATACCTTCCATAATATCCTGACAATTGAGCAATTTTTAAGTGTTTTAAAAGTCACATTCAGATTTATGTACTATGTCTGTATTCATATAGTCCTGTTTACTACAGTCACTCATTCATTTTTATGTGTAAAATGTTTAAATGTTTTCGAATTTGGATTGGCCTTTTTGGAAAAAATATGTTCTTGAAATCATTGAGGGTGGATCACGTTTGTAAAATTTGGAATTACGGGCAAGAAAATGACTGCCGCACACTACCGGCTTCATTTATTTTGTACTTTATATCTCATATCATACAGGGCATAGAAAATGATTCAGCTTCATTTCTTTCATCACAATTTACACTATGAGAATTTCACTTTGTTATTGCTAATAAATTATACAGGACTTCTGGTTTATTGTTTTCTACATTATTCATGCAGACACCAGCCAGATAATCTCATGGCTAATAAAACATCAGCTGTTCATGGGGGTAAGTCCACTTTAAATAAACGCCCTTCTCGAACCGACCAATGCAGACCAATACCTGCTTTTGAGCTTTTCAATGTAAATGTTACATGTATGGATATACAGTAAGTTAAGTCAAATACACATACCGAATGAATGACATGGCCAGTTTGAGTTTGAGTCATTTAGTGACTGAATGCAATAATAATAAAAATGATGTAGTTTTAATTGCACTTTACTGAAATGCATCTTGCATTTTGGAATAATTGTAGGTTAAATTATTAAACCTTCTATTATATGTAACCAAATATAATACCATTATGACAAATGAGCAATGACACATCTTGAATGTTAAGCTATAACAATCAGAAAAAAGATACAAAAGCTGTGACTGGGTACCCTTTAAAAAGTTCCTAATGTGTAACTAATGTGGGTACTAATATGCATCTCTGAGGTACCAGTATGTACTTTTAGGCAGGAATATACACCCTTTAAGTATACTTTTTGATAGGGTACTGCCACAGTAACATCTTCTTTACCTTTTTACTGAGAGTGTACAGTAGTATAACCATTGAAGCAAATAACACATTAGTATGAGTCTGTTAAAACGGCATCGTAAAATTACTTTTAATTGAAAACGGTACAATTTGTTTTCCTCACTGGAAGGGGATACACAAAGCATTTAGCTATTTATAATCCTCAAACCCTTTGAAAGCAGTTTAAACAGCTTCAGTCACAAACACAACCATGTGTAATTAAATTACCACTTCACAGTAAATATAAAACATTTGTTCAATCAGTTTTGTCATACACAATGTAAACATAGCAGATAAGGATGCACAGAAAATATTTGATCCCGACATTTGAAACTACATCATTAAACTGCAAAAGAGATTTTCAAAATAATTTTTAGCTCTTATGTTCACATGCACATACTCGCATAACTCTGATCTGTTACCAACTTGTCACCCAATGATAAGATTAAAAAAAGCCCTCAGTTCATGCATAGATTTGTTAAATACAGATGTTTTTTGGCATAATTAACGTAAATATCCCCTGGTTTTACAGACAAGGCTTAAGCCTAGTCCTAGACTAAGACACATGTTTGAGCTGTCTCAACTAAAAATAACTTGCACTGACAGATCTTAAATTATGCCAGTGCCATTGATTTGTCTCAAGATACACACCAGTAACACCTTTTTCTAAGGCGTGTCTATAAAAGATGCTTAAACATCTTAATTTAACTAAGGCCTAGTCCTGGCTTTAGCTAAGCCTTGTCTGTGAAACCAGGCCTATAGCAAACAAATCAAATTTATACATCTGTTAGAGCTTCTATATATACAACCATGAATCAAGTTCAGATTTTACATTTACTTATTTATTTATGAAGCACATTTAAACACATACATTACATAAAACAGCATATCCATAATTAACCTCTCTCTTTTTAAGTTTAAAAAATGTAGTACTTTTGTTTATTTTTCTTTTTGCTTAACCATAAAACCAATTTGCTGTCAGTCTGCCTATCTCAGTCCGCTTTCATTCAGTTGCACAGCACACATACTCTAGCGTAACCTACTCGCCTCAACAGCCGGCTAATTGACTTCAGACCGGTGAGGCGCTTGGAGCAGGGAAAAAGCAACTAATAGATTTACATTTCAGGGTTCAGCTAGGAGTAGTTGTGACAGTCTTCCACCTCTTCTTGACAGAAAGTTTGGCTTAAGCTCACAATCCATATATCTCTAACAAAGATCCAGCTGTCGCTGCTCCCCGAGCGTGAGAGGATCGAGACAAGATGACACGCAAGCCGCCTAAACGCTTATTGTGTAACTGTGGAGGGTCCACACAGCTGCAGTGAATCTGTGTGCTGTGAAAACCTGAGGGTCTGACCAAATGAAAGGTTTCCTTAATGGCCGGCCAAATTCTGAAAGGTTTCTTTTGCATGAATTCGCACAAAAACAACACTGAAAGCCAGTTCAAAATGTTATTTTAGTATTTGTGGTTTTCGTGATGTTCTCATTGTGAACTCTGTTGTGGAGATGAAGTATAATAGAGGTCTAAGATTAAGATATCAGCAAGTAATTCACTGAATTATTACATTTCGTCCGGCATAAACGATCCCGTTGAAGATGTATCTGGAAAAACTCTGCTCCTAATATTTGTTTGAGCTTCAAATAACAGGAGCAGCCTTCCTCCATGGTCTTTAGATCTTGCCAGATAGCATCAGAATTGATTCTTTAGAGAAAAATCAATAGATGAATGCATTTATATGCCGCGGAGTCCTCAAAAGCTTTCTCGGTCTGTAAGGGGCTTAACTCCGGTTCCTGCTGAACTGAGCCAGTGCTAAATACATGAACTGTTATCAGCTCAGTAGGCACAGGAGGTTGAACCCAGGGCGGTGCCTCAAACTTCTGTCTTCCATGCAGTTGCACGACTTCTGTGGAATATTGCAACATCCACGTTTTTGGTATGCTGGACCATAAGTCCCTTTAATGATCAAAATCAGAGCCTTTATCACTTAAATATCTTTAGGACATATGAGGAGGGA